>NW_027194246.1:0-103246 GCF_032444005.1 Ranitomeya imitator
TGTTTTCAGGTATCTCCTATACTAATAGAGCCACATGCTCACCGGTTTGCCACATGATGTAGGCCTATGACTGAACAAGGAAACCACCAAAAAATTTTAACCAGTCATCGTTCTCACAACACTGAGGACCAGTCATTCGAAATGACTTCTCCATGCATTTTATGCATTGGTAAAAGCACTATGATGAAAAAGTGTGATATGTTTTCAGGTATCTCCCTATACTAATAGAGCCAACATGCTCACCGGTTTGCCACATGATGTAGGCCTATGGACTGAACAAGAAACCACCAAAAATTTTAACCAGTCATCGTTCTCACAACACTGAGGACCAGTCATTCGAAATGACTTCTCCATGCATTTTATGCCATTGGTAAAAGCACTATGATGAAAAGTGTGATATGTTTTCAGGTATCTCCTATACTAATAGAGCCACATGCTCACCGGTTTGCCACATGATGTAGGCCTATGGACTGAACAAGAAACCACCAAAAATTTTAACCAGTCATCGTTCTCACAACACTGAGGACCAGTCATTCGAAATGACTTCTCCATGCATTTTATGCATTGGTAAAAGCACTATGATGAAAAGTGTGATATGTTTTCAGGTATCTCCTATACTAATAGAGCCACATGCTCACCGGTTTGCCACATGATGTAGGCCTATGGACTGAACAAGAAACCACCAAAAATTTTAACCAGTCATCGTTCTCACAACACTGAGGACCAGTCATTCGAAATGACTTCTCCATGCATTTTATGCATTGTGTAAAAGCACTACTGATGAAAAGTGTGATATGTTTTCAGGTATCTCCTATACTAATAGAGCCACATGCTCACCGGTTTGCCACATGATGTAGGCCTATGGACTGAACAAGAAACCACCAAAAATTTTAACCAGTCATCGTTCTCACAACACTGAGGACCAGTCATTCGAAATGACTTCTCCATGCATTTTATGCATTGGTAAAAGCACTATGATGAAAAGTGTGATATGTTTTCAGGTATCTCCTATACTAATAGAGCCACATGCTCACCGGTTTGCCACATGATGTAGGCCTATGGACTGAACAAGAAACCACCAAAAATTTTAACCAGTCATCGTTCTCACAACACTGAGGACCAGTCATTCGAAATGACTTCTCCATGCATTTTATGCATTGGTAAAAGCACTATGATGAAAAGTGTGATATGTTTTCAGGTATCTCCTATACTAATAGAGCCACATGCTCACCGGTTTGCCACATGATGTAGGCCTATGGACTGAACAAGAAACCACCAAAAATTTTAACCAGTCATCGTTCTCACAACACTGAGGACCAGTCATTCGAAATGACTTCTCCATGCATTTTATGCATTGGTAAAAGCACTATGATGAAAAGTGTGATATGTTTTCAGGTATCTCCTATACTAATAGAGCCACATGCTCACCGGTTTGCCACATGATGTAGGCCTATGGACTGAACAAGAAACCACCAAAAATTTTAACCAGTCATCGTTCTCACAACACTGAGGACCAGTCATTCGAAATGACTTCTCCATGCATTTTATGCATTGGTAAAAGCACTATGATGAAAAGTGTGATATGTTTTCAGGTATCTCCTATACTAATAGAGCCACATGCTCACCGGTTTGCCACATGATGTAGGCCTATGGACTGAACAAGAAACCACCAAAAATTTTAACCAGTCATCGTTCTCACAACACTGAGGACCAGTCATTCGAAATGACTTCTCCATGCATTTTATGCATTGGTAAAAGCACTATGATGAAAAGTGTGATATGTTTTCAGGTATCTCCTATACTAATAGAGCCACATGCTCACCGGTTTGCCACATGATGTAGGCCTATGGACTGAACAAGAAACCACCAAAAATTTTAACGCAGTCATCGTTCTCACAACACTGAGGACCAGTCATTCGAAATGACTTCTCCATGCATTTTATGCATTGGTAAAAGCACTATTGATGAAAAGTGTGATATGTTTTCAGGTATCTCCTATACTAATAGAGCCACATGCTCACCGGTTTGCCACATGATGTAGGCCTATGGACTGAACAAGAAACCACCAAAAATTTTAACCAGTCATCGTTCTCACAACACTGAGGACCAGTCATCGAAATGACTTCTCCATGCATTTTATGCATTGGTAAAAGCACTATGATGAAAAGTGTGATATGTTTTCAGGTATCTCCTATACTAATAGAGCCACATGCTCACCGTTTGCCACATGATGTAGGCCTATGGACTGAACAAGAAACCACCAAAAATTTTAACCAGTCATCGTTCTCACAACAACTGAGGACCAGTCATTCGAAATGACTTCTCCATGCATTTTATGCATTGGTAAAAGCACTATGATGAAAAGTGTGATATGTTTTCAGGTATCTCCTATACTAATAGAGCCACATGCTCACCGGTTTGCCACATGATGTAGGCCTATGGACTGAACAAGAAACCACCAAAATTTTAACCAGTCATCGTCTCACAACACTGAGGACCAGTCATTCGAAATGACTTCTCCATGCATTTTATGCATTGGTAAAAGCACTATGATGAAAAGTGTGATATGTTTTCAGGTATCTCCTATACTAATAGAGCCACATGCTCACCGGTTTGCCACATGATGTAGGCCTATGGACTGAACAAGAAACCACCAAAAATTTTAACCAGTCATCGTTCTCACAACACTGAGGACCAGTCATTCGAAATGACTTCTCCATGCATTTTATGCATTGGTAAAAGCACTATGATGAAAAGTGTGATATGTTTTCAGGTATCTCCTATACTAATAGAGCCACATGCTCACCGGTTTGCCACATGATGTAGGCCTATGGACTGAACAAGAAACCACCAAAAATTTTAACCAGTCATCGTTCTCACAACACTGAGGACCAGTCATTCGAAATGACTTCTCCATGCATTTTATGCATTGGTAAAAGCACTATGATGAAAAGTGTGATATGTTTTCAGGTATCTCCTATACTAATAGAGCCACATGCTCACCGGTTTGCCACATGATGTAGGCCTATGGACTGAACAAGAAACCACCAAAAATTTTAACCAGTCATCGTTCTCACAACACTGAGGACCAGTCATTCGAAATGACTTCTCCATGCATTTTATGCATTGGTAAAAGCACTATGATGAAAAGTGTGATATGTTTTCAGGTATCTCCTATACTAATAGAGCCACATGCTCACCGGTTTGCCACATGATGTAGGCCTATGGACTGAACAAGAAACCACCAAAAATTTTAACCAGTCATCGTTCTCACAACACTGAGGACCAGTCATTCGAAATGACTTCTCCATGCATTTTATGCATTGGTAAAAGCACTATGATGAAAAGTGTGATATGTTTTCAGGTATCTCCTATACTAATAGAGCCACATGCTCACCGGTTTGCCACATGATGTAGGCCTATGGACTGAACAAGAAACCACCCAAAATTTTAACCAGTCATCGTTCTCACAACACTGAGGACCAGTCATTCGAAATGACTTCTCCATGCATTTTATGCATTGGTAAAAGCACTATGATGAAAAGTGTGATATGTTTTCAGGTATCTCCTATACTAATAGAGCCACATGCTCACCGGTTTGCCACATGATGTAGGCCTATGGACTGAACAAGAAACCACCAAAAATTTTAACCAGTCATCGTTCTCACAACACTGAGGACCAGTCATTCGAAATGACTTCTCCATGCATTTTATGCATTGGTAAAAGCACTATGATGAAAAGTGTGATATGTTTCAGGTATCTCCTATACTAATAGAGCCACATGCTCACCGGTTTGCCACATGATGTAGGCCTATGGACTGAACAAGAAACCACCAAAATTTTAACCAGTCATCGTTCTCACAACACTGAGGACCAGTCATTCGAAATGACTTCTCCATGCATTTTATGCATTGGTAAAAGCACTATGATGAAAAGTGTGATATGTTTCAGGTATCTCCTATACTAATAGAGCCACATGCTCACCGGTTTGCCACATGATGTAGGCCTATGGACTGAACAAGAAACCACCAAAAATTTTAACCAGTCATCGTTCTCACAACACTGAGGACCAGTCATTCGAAATGACTTCTCCATGCATTTTATGCATTGGTAAAAGCACTATGATTGAAAAGTGTGATATGTTTTCAGGTATCTCCTATACTAATAGAGCCACATGCTCACCGGTTTGCCACATGATGTAGGCCTATGGACTGAACAAGAAACCACCAAAATTTTAACCAGTCATCGTTCTCACAACACTGAGGACCAGTCATTCGAAATGACTTCTCCATGCATTTTATGCATTGGTAAAAGCACTATGATGAAAAGTGTGATATGTTTTCAGGTATCTCCTATACTAATAGAGCCACATGCTCACCGGTTTGCCACATGATGTAGGCCTATGGACTGAACAAGAAACCACCAAAAATTTTAACCAGTCATCGTTCTCACAACACTGAGGACCAGTCATTCGAAATGACTTCTCCATGCATTTTATGCATTGGTAAAAGCACTATGATGAAAAGTGTGATATGTTTTCAGGTATCTCCTATACTAATAGAGCCACATGCTCACCGGTTTGCCACATGATGTAGGCCTATGGACTGAACAAGAAACCACCAAAAATTTTAACCAGTCATCGTTCTCACAACACTGAGGACCAGTCATTCGAAATGACTTCTCCATGCATTTTATGCATTGGTAAAAGCACTATGATGAAAAGTGTGATATGTTTTCAGGTATCTCCTATACTAATAGAGCCACATGCTCACCGGTTTGCCACATGATGTAGGCCTATGGACTGAACAAGAAACCACCAAAAATTTTAACCAGTCATCGTTCTCACAACACTGAGGACCAGTCATTCGAAATGACTTCTCCATGCATTTTATGCATTGGTAAAAGCACTATGATGAAAAGTGTGATATGTTTTCAGGTATCTCCTATACTAATAGAGCCACATGCTCACCGGTTTGCCACATGATGTAGGCCTATGGACTGAACAAGAAACCACCAAAAATTTTAACCAGTCATCGTTCTCACAACACTGAGGACCAGTCATTCGAAATGACTTCTCCATGCATTTTATGCATTGGTAAAAGCACTATGATGAAAAGTGTGATATGTTTTCAGGTATCTCCTATACTAATAGAGCCACATGCTCACCGGTTTGCCACATGATGTAGGCCTATGGACTGAACAAGAAACCACCAAAAATTTTAACCAGTCATCGTTCTCACAACACTGAGGACCAGTCATTCGAAATGACTTCTCCATGCATTTTATGCATTGGTAAAAGCACTATGATGAAAAGTGTGATATGTTTTCAGGTATCTCCTATACTAATAGAGCCACATGCTCACCGGTTTGCCACATGATGTAGGCCTATGGACTGAACAAGAAACCACCAAAAATTTTAACCAGTCATCGTTCTCACAACACTGAGGACCAGTCATTCGAAATGACTTCTCCATGCATTTTATGCATTGGTAAAAGCACTATGATGAAAAGTGTGATATGTTTTCAGGTATCTCCTATACTAATAGAGCCACATGCTCACCGGTTTGCCACATGATGTAGGCCTATGGACTGAACAAGAAACCACCAAAATTTTAACCAGTCATCGTTCTCACAACACTGAGGACCAGTCATTCGAAATGACTTCTCCATGCATTTTATGCATTGGTAAAAGCACTATGATGAAAAGTGTGATATGTTTTCAGGTATCTCCTATACTAATAGAGCCACATGCTCACCGGTTTGCCACATGATGTAGGCCTATGGACTGAACAAGAAACCACCAAAAATTTTAACCAGTCATCGTTCTCACAACACTGAGGACCAGTCATTCGAAATGACTTCTCCATGCATTTTATGCATTGGTAAAAGCACTATGATGAAAAGTGTGATATGTTTTCAGGTATCTCCTATACTAATAGAGCCACATGCTCACCGGTTTGCCACATGATGTAGGCCTATGGACTGAACAAGAAACCACCAAAAATTTTAACCAGTCATCGTTCTCACAACACTGAGGACCAGTCATTCGAAATGACTTCTCCATGCATTTTATGCATTGGTAAAAGCACTATGATGAAAAGTGTGATATGTTTTCAGGTATCTCCTATACTAATAGAGCCACATGCTCACCGGTTTGCCACATGATGTAGGCCTATGGACTGAACAAGAAACCACCAAAAATTTTAACCAGTCATCGTTCTCACAACACTGAGGACCAGTCATTCGAAATGACTTCTCCATGCATTTTATGCATTGGTAAAAGCACTATGATGAAAAGTGTGATATGTTTTCAGGTATCTCCTATACTAATAGAGCCACATGCTCACCGGTTTGCCACATGATGTAGGCCTATGGACTGAACAAGAAACCACCAAAAATTTTAACCAGTCATCGTTCTCACAACACTGAGGACCAGTCATTCGAAATGACTTCTCCATGCATTTTATGCATTGGTAAAAGCACTATGATGAAAAGTGTGATATGTTTTCAGGTATCTCCTATACTAATAGAGCCACATGCTCACCGGTTTGCCACATGATGTAGGCCTATGGACTGAACAAGAAACCACCAAAAATTTTAACCAGTCATCGTTCTCACAACACTGAGGACCAGTCATTCGAAATGACTTCTCCATGCATTTTATGCATTGGTAAAAGCACTATGATGAAAAGTGTGATATGTTTTCAGGTATCTCCTATACTAATAGAGCCACATGCTCACCGGTTTGCCACATGATGTAGGCCTATGGACTGAACAAGAAACCACCAAAAATTTTAACCAGTCATCGTTCTCACAACACTGAGGACCAGTCATTCGAAATGACTTCTCCATGCATTTTATGCATTGGTAAAAGCACTATGATGAAAAGTGTGATATGTTTTCAGGTATCTCCTATACTAATAGAGCCACATGCTCACCGGTTTGCCACATGATGTAGGCCTATGGACTGAACAAGAAACCACCAAAAATTTTAACCAGTCATCGTTCTCACAACACTGAGGACCAGTCATTCGAAATGACTTCTCCATGCATTTTATGCATTGGTAAAAGCACTATGATGAAAAGTGTGATATGTTTTCAGGTATCTCCTATACTAATAGAGCCACATGCTCACCGGTTTGCCACATGATGTAGGCCTATGGACTGAACAAGAAACCACCAAAAATTTTAACCAGTCATCGTTCTCACAACACTGAGGACCAGTCATTCGAAATGACTTCTCCATGCATTTTATGCATTGGTAAAAGCACTATGATGAAAAGTGTGATATGTTTTCAGGTATCTCCTATACTAATAGAGCCACATGCTCACCGGTTTGCCACATGATGTAGGCCTATGGACTGAACAAGAAACCACCAAAAATTTTAACCAGTCATCGTTCTCACAACACTGAGGACCAGTCATTCGAAATGACTTCTCCATGCATTTTATGCATTGGTAAAAGCACTATGATGAAAAGTGTGATATGTTTTCAGGTATCTCCTATACTAATAGAGCCACATGCTCACCGGTTTGCCACATGATGTAGGCCTATGGACTGAACAAGAAACCACCAAAAATTTTAACCAGTCATCGTTCTCACAACACTGAGGACCAGTCATTCGAAATGACTTCTCCATGCATTTTATGCATTGGTAAAAGCACTATGATGAAAAGTGTGATATGTTTTCAGGTATCTCCTATACTAATAGAGCCACATGCTCACCGGTTTGCCACATGATGTAGGCCTATGGACTGAACAAGAAACCACCAAAAATTTTAACCAGTCATCGTTCTCACAACACTGAGGACCAGTCATTCGAAATGACTTCTCCATGCATTTTATGCATTGGTAAAAGCACTATGATGAAAAGTGTGATATGTTTTCAGGTATCTCCTATACTAATAGAGCCACATGCTCACCGGTTTGCCACATGATGTAGGCCTATGGACTGAACAAGAAACCACCAAAAATTTTAACCAGTCATCGTTCTCACAACACTGAGGACCAGTCATTCGAAATGACTTCTCCATGCATTTTATGCATTGGTAAAAGCACTATGATGAAAAGTGTGATATGTTTTCAGGTATCTCCTATACTAATAGAGCCACATGCTCACCGGTTTGCCACATGATGTAGGCCTATGGACTGAACAAGAAACCACCAAAAATTTTAACCAGTCATCGTTCTCACAACACTGAGGACCAGTCATTCGAAATGACTTCTCCATGCATTTTATGCATTGGTAAAAGCACTATGATGAAAAGTGTGATATGTTTTCAGGTATCTCCTATACTAATAGAGCCACATGCTCACCGGTTTGCCACATGATGTAGGCCTATGGACTGAACAAGAAACCACCAAAAATTTTAACCAGTCATCGTTCTCACAACACTGAGGACCAGTCATTCGAAATGACTTCTCCATGCATTTTATGCATTGGTAAAAGCACTATGATGAAAAGTGTGATATGTTTTCAGGTATCTCCTATACTAATAGAGCCACATGCTCACCGGTTTGCCACATGATGTAGGCCTATGGACTGAACAAGAAACCACCAAAAATTTTAACCAGTCATCGTTCTCACAACACTGAGGACCAGTCATTCGAAATGACTTCTCCATGCATTTTATGCATTGGTAAAAGCACTATGATGAAAAGTGTGATATGTTTTCAGGTATCTCCTATACTAATAGAGCCACATGCTCACCGGTTTGCCACATGATGTAGGCCTATGGACTGAACAAGAAACCACCAAAAATTTTAACCAGTCATCGTTCTCACAACACTGAGGACCAGTCATTCGAAATGACTTCTCCATGCATTTTATGCATTGGTAAAAGCACTATGATGAAAAGTGTGATATGTTTTCAGGTATCTCCTATACTAATAGAGCCACATGCTCACCGGTTTGCCACATGATGTAGGCCTATGGACTGAACAAGAAACCACCAAAAATTTTAACCAGTCATCGTTCTCACAACACTGAGGACCAGTCATTCGAAATGACTTCTCCATGCATTTTATGCATTGGTAAAAGCACTATGATGAAAAGTGTGATATGTTTTCAGGTATCTCCTATACTAATAGAGCCACATGCTCACCGGTTTGCCACATGATGTAGGCCTATGGACTGAACAAGAAACCACCAAAAATTTTAACCAGTCATCGTTCTCACAACACTGAGGACCAGTCATTCGAAATGACTTCTCCATGCATTTTATGCATTGGTAAAAGCACTATGATGAAAAGTGTGATATGTTTTCAGGTATCTCCTATACTAATAGAGCCACATGCTCACCGGTTTGCCACATGATGTAGGCCTATGGACTGAACAAGAAACCACCAAAAATTTTAACCAGTCATCGTTCTCACAACACTGAGGACCAGTCATTCGAAATGACTTCTCCATGCATTTTATGCATTGGTAAAAGCACTATGATGAAAAGTGTGATATGTTTTCAGGTATCTCCTATACTAATAGAGCCACATGCTCACCGGTTTGCCACATGATGTAGGCCTATGGACTGAACAAGAAACCACCAAAAATTTTAACCAGTCATCGTTCTCACAACACTGAGGACCAGTCATTCGAAATGACTTCTCCATGCATTTTATGCATTGGTAAAAGCACTATGATGAAAAGTGTGATATGTTTTCAGGTATCTCCTATACTAATAGAGCCACATGCTCACCGGTTTGCCACATGATGTAGGCCTATGGACTGAACAAGAAACCACCAAAAATTTTAACCAGTCATCGTTCTCACAACACTGAGGACCAGTCATTCGAAATGACTTCTCCATGCATTTTATGCATTGGTAAAAGCACTATGATGAAAAGTGTGATATGTTTTCAGGTATCTCCTATACTAATAGAGCCACATGCTCACCGGTTTGCCACATGATGTAGGCCTATGGACTGAACAAGAAACCACCAAAAATTTTAACCAGTCATCGTTCTCACAACACTGAGGACCAGTCATTCGAAATGACTTCTCCATGCATTTTATGCATTGGTAAAAGCACTATGATGAAAAGTGTGATATGTTTTCAGGTATCTCCTATACTAATAGAGCCACATGCTCACCGGTTTGCCACATGATGTAGGCCTATGGACTGAACAAGAAACCACCAAAAATTTTAACCAGTCATCGTTCTCACAACACTGAGGACCAGTCATTCGAAATGACTTCTCCATGCATTTTATGCATTGGTAAAAGCACTATGATGAAAAGTGTGATATGTTTTCAGGTATCTCCTATACTAATAGAGCCACATGCTCACCGGTTTGCCACATGATGTAGGCCTATGGACTGAACAAGAAACCACCAAAAATTTTAACCAGTCATCGTTCTCACAACACTGAGGACCAGTCATTCGAAATGACTTCTCCATGCATTTTATGCATTGGTAAAAGCACTATGATGAAAAGTGTGATATGTTTTCAGGTATCTCCTATACTAATAGAGCCACATGCTCACCGGTTTGCCACATGATGTAGGCCTATGGACTGAACAAGAAACCACCAAAAATTTTAACCAGTCATCGTTCTCACAACACTGAGGACCAGTCATTCGAAATGACTTCTCCATGCATTTTATGCATTGGTAAAAGCACTATGATGAAAAGTGTGATATGTTTTCAGGTATCTCCTATACTAATAGAGCCACATGCTCACCGGTTTGCCACATGATGTAGGCCTATGGACTGAACAAGAAACCACCAAAAATTTTAACCAGTCATCGTTCTCACAACACTGAGGACCAGTCATTCGAAATGACTTCTCCATGCATTTTATGCATTGGTAAAAGCACTATGATGAAAAGTGTGATATGTTTTCAGGTATCTCCTATACTAATAGAGCCACATGCTCACCGGTTTGCCACATGATGTAGGCCTATGGACTGAACAAGAAACCACCAAAAATTTTAACCAGTCATCGTTCTCACAACACTGAGGACCAGTCATTCGAAATGACTTCTCCATGCATTTTATGCATTGGTAAAAGCACTATGATGAAAAGTGTGATATGTTTTCAGGTATCTCCTATACTAATAGAGCCACATGCTCACCGGTTTGCCACATGATGTAGGCCTATGGACTGAACAAGAAACCACCAAAAATTTTAACCAGTCATCGTTCTCACAACACTGAGGACCAGTCATTCGAAATGACTTCTCCATGCATTTTATGCATTGGTAAAAGCACTATGATGAAAAGTGTGATATGTTTTCAGGTATCTCCTATACTAATAGAGCCACATGCTCACCGGTTTGCCACATGATGTAGGCCTATGGACTGAACAAGAAACCACCAAAAATTTTAACCAGTCATCGTTCTCACAACACTGAGGACCAGTCATTCGAAATGACTTCTCCATGCATTTTATGCATTGGTAAAAGCACTATGATGAAAAGTGTGATATGTTTTCAGGTATCTCCTATACTAATAGAGCCACATGCTCACCGGTTTGCCACATGATGTAGGCCTATGGACTGAACAAGAAACCACCAAAAATTTTAACCAGTCATCGTTCTCACAACACTGAGGACCAGTCATTCGAAATGACTTCTCCATGCATTTTATGCATTGGTAAAACCACTATGATGAAAAGTGTGATATGTTTTCAGGTATCTCCTATACTAATAGAGCCACATGCTCACCGGTTTGCCACATGATGTAGGCCTATGGACTGAACAAGAAACCACCAAAAATTTTAACCAGTCATCGTTCTCACAACACTGAGGACCAGTCATTCGAAATGACTTCTCCATGCATTTTATGCATTGGTAAAAGCACTATGATGAAAAGTGTGATATGTTTTCAGGTATCTCCTATACTAATAGAGCCACATGCTCACCGGTTTGCCACATGATGTAGGCCTATGGACTGAACAAGAAACCACCAAAAATTTTAACCAGTCATTGTTCTCACAACACTGAGGACCAGTCATTCGAAATGACTTCTCCATGCATTTTATGCATTGGTAAAAGCACTATGATGAAAAGTGTGATATGTTTTCAGGTATCTCCTATACTAATAGAGCCACATGCTCACCGGTTTGCCACATGATGTAGGCCTATGGACTGAACAAGAAACCACCAAAAATTTTAACCAGTCATCGTTCTCACAACACTGAGGACCAGTCATTCGAAATGACTTCTCCATGCATTTTATGCATTGGTAAATGCACTATGATGAAAAGTGTGATATGTTTTCAGGTATCTCCTATACTAATAGAGCCACATGCTCACCGGTTTGCCACATGATGTAGGCCTATGGACTGAACAAGAAACCACCAAAAATTTTAACCAGTCATCGTTCTCACAACACTGAGGACCAGTCATTCGAAATGACTTCTCCATGCATTTTATGCATTGGTAAAAGCACTGTGATGAAAAGTGTGATATGTTTTCAGGTATCTCCTATACTAATAGAGCCACATGCTCACCGGTTTGCCACATGATGTAGGCCTTTGGACTGAACAAGAAACCACCAAAAATTTTAACCAGTCATCGTTCTCACAACACTGAGGACCAGTCATTCGAAATGACTTCTCCATGCATTTTATGCATTGGTAAAAGCACTATGATGAAAAGTGTGATATGTTTTCAGGTATCTCCTATACTAATAGAGCCACATGCTCACCGGTTTGCGACATGATGTAGGCCTATGGACTGAACAAGAAACCACCAAAAATTTTAACCAGTCATTGTTCTCACAACACTGAGGACCAGTCATTCGAAATGACTTCTCCATGCATTTTATGCATTGGTAAAAGCACTATGATGAAAAGTGTGATATGTTTTCAGGTATCTCCTATACTAATAGAGCCACATGCTCACCGGTTTGCCACATGATGTAGGCCTATGGACTGAACAAGAAACCACCAAAAATTTTAACCAGTCATCGTTCTCACAACACTGAGGACCAGTCATTCGAAATGACTTCTCCATGCATTTTATGCATTTGTAAAAGCACTATGATGAAAAGTGTGATATGTTTTCAGGTATCTCCTATACTAATAGAGCCACATGCTCACCGGTTTGCCACATGATGTAGGCCTATGGACTGAACAAGAAACCACCAAAAATTTTAACCAGTCATTGTTCTCACAACACTGAGGACCAGTCATTCAAAATGACTTCTCCATGCATTTTATGCATTGGTAAAAGCACTATGATGAAAAGTGTGATATGTTTTCAGGTATCTCCTATACTAATAGAGCCACATGCTCACCGGTTTGCCACATGATGTAGGCCTATGGACTGAACAAGAAACCACCAAAAATTTTAACCAGTCATCGTTCTCACAACACTGAGGACCAGTCATTCGAAATTACTTCTCCATGCATTTTATTGCATTGGTAAAAGCACTATGATGAAAAGTGTGATATGTTTTCAGGTATCTCCTATACTAATAGAGCCACATGCTCACCGGTTTGCCACATGATGTAGGCCTATGGACTGGACAAGAAACCACCAAAAATTTTAACCAGTCATCGTTCTCACAACACTGAGGACCAGTCATTCGAAATGACTTCTCCATGCATTTTATGCATTGGTAAAAGCACTATGATGAAAAGTGTGATATGTTTTCAGGTATCTCCTATACTAATAGAGCCACATGCTCACCGGTTTGCCACATGATGTAGGCCTATGGACTGAACAAGAAACCACCAAAAATTTTAACCAGTCATCGTTCTCACAACACTGAGGACCAGTCATTCGAAATGACTTCTCCATGCATTTTATGCATTGGTAAAAGCACTATGATGAAAAGTGTGATATGTTTTCAGGTATCTCCTATACTAATAGAGCCACATGCTCACCGGTTTGCCACATGATGTAGGCCTATGGACTGAACAAGAAACCACCAAAAATTTTAACCAGTCATCGTTCTCACAACACTGAGGACCAGTCATTCGAAATGACTTCTCCATGCATTTTATGCATTGGTAAAAGCACTATGATGAAAAGTGTGATATGTTTTCAGGTATCTCCTATACTAATAGAGCCACATGCTCACCGGTTTGCCACATGATGTAGGCCTATGGACTGAACAAGAAACCACCAAAAATTTTAACCAGTCATTGTTCTCACAACACTGAGGACCAGTCATTCGAAATGACTTCTCCATGCATTTTATGCATTGGTAAAAGCACTATGATGAAAAGTGTGATATGTTTTCAGGTATCTCCTATACTAATAGAGCCACATGCTCACCGGTTTGCCACATGATGTAGGCCTATGGACTGAACAAGAAACCACCAAAAATTTTAACCAGTCATTGTTCTCACAACACTGAGGACCAGTCATTCGAAATGACTTCTCCATGCATTTTATGCATTGGTAAAAGCACTATGATGAAAAGTGTGATATGTTTTCAGGTATCTCCTATACTAATAGAGCCACATGCTCACCGGTTTGCCACATGATGTAGGCCTATGGACTGAACAAGAAACCACCAAAAATTTTAACCAGTCATTGTTCTCACAACACTGAGGACCAGTCATTCGAAATGACTTCTCCATGCATTTTATGCATTGGTAAAAGCACTATGATGAAAAGTGTGATATGTTTTCAGGTATCTCCTATACTAATAGAGCCACATGCTCACCGGTTTGCCACATGATGTACGCCTATGGACTGAACAAGAAACCACCAAAAATTTTAACCAGTCATCGTTCTCACAACACTGAGGACCAGTCATTCGAAATGACTTCTCCATGCATTTTATGCATTGGTAAAAGCACTATGATGAAAAGTGTGATATGTTTTCAGGTATCTCCTATACTAATAGAGCCACATGCTCACCGGTTTGCCACATGATTGTAGGCCTATGGACTGAACAAGAAACCACCAAAAATTTTAACCAGTCATCGTTCTCACAACACTGAGGACCAGTCATTCGAAATGACTTCTCCATGCATTTTATGCATTGGTAAAAGCACTGTGATGAAAAGTGTGATATGTTTTCAGGTATCTCCTAAACTAATAGAGCCACATGCTCACCGGTTTGCCACATGATGTAGGCCTATGGACTGAACAAGAAACCACCAAAAATTTTAACCAGTCATCGTTCTCACAACACTGAGGACCAGTCATTCGAAATGACTTCTCCATGCATTTTATGCATTGGTAAAAGCACTATGATGAAAAGTGTGATATGTTTTCAGGTATCTCCTATACTAATAGAGCCACATGCTCACCGGTTTGCCACATGATGTAGGCCTATGGACTGAACAAGAAACCACCAAAAATTTTAACCAGTCATCGTCCTCACAACACTGAGGACCAGTCATTCGAAATGACTTCTCCATGCATTTTATGCATTGGTAAAAGCACTATGATGAAAAGTGTGATATGTTTTCAGGTATCTCCTATACTAATAGAGCCACATGCTCACCGGTTTGCCACATGATGTAGGCCTATGGACTGAACAAGAAACCACCAAAAATTTTAACCAGTCATCGTTCTCACAACACTGAGGACCAGTCATTCGAAATGACTTCTCCATGCATTTTATGCATTGGTAAAAGCACTATGATGAAAAGTGTGATATGTTTTCAGGTATCTCCTATACTAATAGAGCCACATGCTCACCGGTTTGCCACATGATGTAGGCCTATGGACTGAACAAGAAACTACCAAAAATTTTAACCAGTCATCGTTCTCACAACACTGAGGACCAGTCATTCGAAATGACTTCTCCATGCATTTTATGCATTGGTGAAAGCACTATGATGAAAAGTGTGATATGTTTTCAGGTATCTCCTATACTAATAGAGCCACATGCTCACCGGTTTGCCACATGATGTAGGCCTATGGACTGAACAAGAAACCACCAAAAATTTTAACCAGTCATCGTTCTCACAACAATGAGGACCAGTCATTCGAAATGACTTCTCCATGCATTTTATGCATTGGTAAAAGCACTATGATGAAAAGTGTGATATGTTTTCAGGTATCTCCTATACTAATAGAGCCACATGCTCACCGGTTTGCCACATGATGTAGGCCTATGGACTGAACAAGAAACCACCAAAAATTTTAACCAGTCATCGTTCTCACAACACTGAGGACCAGTCATTCGAAATGACTTCTCCATGCATTTTATGCATTGGTAAAAGCACTGTGATGAAAAGTGTGATATGTTTTCAGGTATCTCCTATACTAATAGAGCCACATGCTCACCGGTTTGCCACATGATGTAGGCCTATGGACTGAACAAGAAACCACCAAAAATTTTAACCAGTCATCGTTCTCACAACACTGAGGACCAGTCATTCGAAATGACTTCTCCATGCATTTTATGCATTGGTAAAAGCACTATGATGAAAAGTGTGATATGTTTTCAGGTATCTCCTATACTAATAGAGCCACATGCTCACCGGTTTGCCACATGATGTAGGCCTATGGACTGAACAAGAAACCACCAAAAATTTTAACCAGTCATCGTCCTCACAACACTGAGGACCAGTCATTCGAAATGACTTCTCCATGCATTTTATGCATTGGTAAAAGCACTATGATGAAAAGTGTGATATGTTTTCAGGTATCCCCTATACTAATAGAGCCACATGCTCACCGGTTTGCCACATGATGTAGACCTATGGACTGAACAAGAAACCACCAAAAATTTTAACCAGTCATCGTTCTCACAACACTGAGGACCAGTCATTCGAAATGACTTCTCCATGCATTTTATGCATTGGTAAAAGCACTATGATGAAAAGTGTGATATGTTTTCAGGTATCTCCTATACTAATAGAGCCACATGCTCACCGGTTTGCCACATGATGTAGGCCTATGGACTGAACAAGAAACCACCAAAAATTTTAACCAGTCATCGTTCTCACAACACTGAGGACCAGTCATTCGAAATGACTTCTCCATGCATTTTATGCATTGGTAAAAGCACTATGATGAAAATTGTGATATGTTTTCAGGTATCTCCTATACTAATAGAGCCACATGCTCACCGGTTTGCCACATGATGTAGGCCTATGGACTGAACAAGAAACCACCAAAAATTTTAACCAGTCATCGTTCTCACAACACTGAGGACCAGTCATTCGAAATGACTTCTCCATGCATTTTATGCATTGGTAAAAGCACTATGATGAAAAGTGTGATATGTTTTCAGGTATCTCCTATACTAATAGAGCCACATGCTCACCGGTTTGCCACATGATGTAGGCCTATGGACTGAACAAGAAACCACCAAAAATTTTAACCAGTCATCGTTCTCACAACACTGAGGACCAGTCATTCGAAATGACTTCTCCATGCATTTTATGCATTGGTAAAAGCACTATGATGAAAAGTGTGATATGTTTTCAGGTATCTCCTATACTAATAGAGCCACATGCTCACCGGTTTGCCACATGATGTAGGCCTATGGACTGAACAAGAAACCACCAAAAATTTTAACCAGTCATCGTTCTCACAACACTGAGGACCAGTCATTCGAAATGACTTCTCCATGCATTTTATGCATTGGTAAAAGCACTATGATGAAAAGTGTGATATGTTTTCAGGTATCTCCTATACTAATAGAGCCACATGCTCACCGGTTTGCCACATGATGTAGGCCTATGGAATGAACAAGAAACCACCAAAAATTTTAACCAGTCATCGTTCTCACAACACTGAGGACCAGTCATTCGAAATGACTTCTCCATGCATTTTATGCATTGGTAAAAGCACTATGATGAAAAGTGTGATATGTTTTCAGGTATCTCCTATACTAATAGAGCCACATGCTCACCGGTTTGCCACATGATGTAGGCCTATGGACTGAACAAGAAACCACCAAAAATTTTAACCAGTCATTGTTCTCACAACACTGAGGACCAGTCATTCGAAATGACTTCTCCATGCATTTTATGCATTGGTAAAAGCACTATGATGAAAAGTGTGATATGTTTTCAGGTATCTCCTATACTAATAGAGCCACATGCTCACCGGTTTGCCACATGATGTAGGCCTATGGACTGAACAAGAAACCACCAAAAATTTTAACCAGTCATCGTTCTCACAACACTGAGGACCAGTCATTCGAAATGACTTCTCCATGCATTTTATGCATTGGTAAAAGCACTATGATGAAAAGTGTGATATGTTTTCAGGTATCTCCTATACTAATAGAGCCACATGCTCACCGGTTTGCCACATGATGTAGGCCTATGGACTGAACAAGAAACCACCAAAAATTTTAACCAGTCATCGTTCTCACAACACTGAGGACCAGTCATTCGAAATGACTTCTCCATGCATTTTATGCATTGGTAAAAGCACTATGATGAAAAGTGTGATATGTTTTCAGGTATCTCCTATACTAATAGAGCCACATGCTCACCGGTTTGCCACATGATGTAGGCCTATGGACTGAACAAGAAACCACCAAAAATTTTAACCAGTCATCGTTCTCACAACACTGAGGACCAGTCATTCGAAATGACTTCTCCATGCATTTTATGCATTGGTAAAAGCACTATGATGAAAAGTGTGATATGTTTTCAGGTATCTCCTATACTAATAGAGCCACATGCTCAACGGTTTGCCACATGATGTAGGCCTATGGACTGAACAAGAAACCACCAAAAATTTTAACCAGTCATCGTTCTCACAACACTGAGGACCAGTCATTCGAAATGACTTCTCCATGCATTTTATGCATTGGTAAAAGCACTATGATGAAAAGTGTGATATGTTTTCAGGTATCTCCTATACTAATAGAGCCACATGCTCACCGGTTTGCCACATGATGTAGGCCTATGGACTGAACAAGAAACCACCAAAAATTTTAACCAGTCATCGTTCTCACAACACTGAGGACCAGTCATTCGAAATGACTTCTCCATGCATTTTATGCATTGGTAAAAGCACTATGATGAAAAGTGTGATATGTTTTCAGGTATCTCCTATACTAATAGAGCCACATGCTCACCGGTTTGCCACATGATGTAGGCCTATGGACTGAACAAGAAACCACCAAAAATTTTAACCAGTCATCGTTCTCACAACACTGAGGACCAGTCATTCGAAATGACTTCTCCATGCATTTTATGCATTGGTAAAAGCACTATGATGAAAAGTGTGATATGTTTTCAGGTATCTCCTATACTAATAGAGCCTCATGCTCACCGGTTTGCCACATGATGTAGGCCTATGGACTGAACAAGAAACCACCAAAAATTTTAACCAGTCATCGTTCTCACAACACTGAGGACCAGTCATTCGAAATGACTTCTCCATGCATTTTATGCATTGGTAAAACCACTATGATGAAAAGTGTGATATGTTTTCAGGTATCTCCTATACTAATAGAGCCACATGCTCACCGGTTTGCCACATGATGTAGGCCTATGGACTGAACAAGAAACCACCAAAAATTTTAACCAGTCATCGTTCTCACAACACTGAGGACCAGTCATTCGAAATGACTTCTCCATGCATTTTATGCATTGGTAAAAGCACTATGATGAAAAGTGTGATATGTTTTCAGGTATCTCCTATACTAATAGAGCCACATGCTCACCGGTTTGCCACATGATGTAGGCCTATGGACTGAACAAGAAACCACCAAAAATTTTAACCAGTCATTGTTCTCACAACACTGAGGACCAGTCATTCGAAATGACTTCTCCATGCATTTTATGCATTGGTAAAAGCACTATGATGAAAAGTGTGATATGTTTTCAGGTATCTCCTATACAAATAGAGCCACATGCTCTCCGGTTTGCCACATGATGTAGGCCTATGGACTGAACAAGAAACCACCAAAAATTTTAACCAGTCATCGTTCTCACAACACTGAGGACCAGTCATTCGAAATGACTTCTCCATGCATTTTATGCATTGGTAAATGCACTATGATGAAAAGTGTGATATGTTTTCAGGTATCTCCTATACTAATAGAGCCACATGCTCACCGGTTTGCCACATGATGTAGGCCTATGGACTGAACAAGAAACCACCAAAAATTTTAACCAGTCATCGTTCTCACAACACTGAGGACCAGTCATTCGAAATGACTTCTCCATGCATTTTATGCATTGGTAAAAGCACTGTGATGAAAAGTGTGATATGTTTTCAGGTATCTCCTATACTAATAGAGCCACATGCTCACCGGTTTGCCACATGATGTAGGCCTTTGGACTGAACAAGAAACCACCAAAAATTTTAACCAGTCATCGTTCTCACAACACTGAGGACCAGTCATTCGAAATGACTTCTCCATGCATTTTATGCATTGGTAAAAGCACTATGATGAAAAGTGTGATATGTTTTCAGGTATCTCCTATACTAATAGAGCCACATGCTCACCGGTTTGCCACATGATGTAGGCCTATGGACTGAACAAGAAACCACCAAAAATTTTAACCAGTCATTGTTCTCACAACACTGAGGACCAGTCATTCGAAATGACTTCTCCATGCATTTTATGCATTGGTAAAAGCACTATGATGAAAAGTGTGATATGTTTTCAGATATCTCCTATACTAATAGAGCCACATGCTCACCGGTTTGCCACATGATGTAGGCCTATGGACTGAACAAGAAACCACCAAAAATTTTAACCAGTCATCGTTCTCACAACACTGAGGACCAGTCATTCGAAATGACTTCTCCATGCATTTTATGCATTTGTAAAAGCACTATGATGAAAAGTGTGATATGTTTTCAGGTATCTCCTATACTAATAGAGCCACATGCTCACCGGTTTGCCACATGATGTAGGCCTATGGACTGAACAAGAAACCACCAAAAATTTTAACCAGTCATTGTTCTCACAACACTGAGGACCAGTCATTCAAAATGACTTCTCCATGCATTTTATGCATTGGTAAAAGCACTATGATGAAAAGTGTGATATGTTTTCAGGTATCTCCTATACTAATAGAGCCACATGCTCACCGGTTTGCCACATGATGTAGGCCTATGGACTGAACAAGAAACCACCAAAAATTTTAACCAGTCATCGTTCTCACAACACTGAGGACCAGTCATTCGAAATGACTTCTCCATGCATTTTATTGCATTGGTAAAAGCACTATGATGAAAAGTGTGATATGTTTTCAGGTATCTCCTATACTAATAGAGCCACATGCTCACCGGTTTGCCACATGATGTAGGCCTATGGACTGGACAAGAAACCACCAAAAATTTTAACCAGTCATCGTTCTCACAACACTGAGGACCAGTCATTCGAAATGACTTCTCCATGCATTTTATGCATTGGTAAAAGCACTATGATGAAAAGTGTGATATGTTTTCAGGTATCTCCTAACTAATAGAGCCACATGCTCACCGGTTTGCCACATGATGTAGGCCTATGGACTGAACAAGAAACCACCAAAAATTTTAACCAGTCATCGTTCTCACAACACTGAGGACCAGTCATTCGAAATGACTTCTCCATGCATTTTATGCATTGGTAAAAGCACTATGATGAAAAGTGTGATATGTTTTCAGGTATCTCCTATACTAATAGAGCCACATGCTCACCGGTTTGCCACATGATGTAGGCCTATGGACTGAACAAGAAACCACCAAAAATTTTAACCAGTCATCGCTCTCACAACACTGAGGACCAGTCATTCGAAATGACTTCTCCATGCATTTTATGCATTGGTAAAAGCACTATGATGAAAAGTGTGATATGTTTTCAGGTATCTCCTATACTAATAGAGCCACATGCTCACCGGTTTGCCACATGATGTAGGCCTATGGACTGAACAAGAAACCACCAAAAATTTTAACCAGTCATTGTTCTCACAACACTGAGGACCAGTCATTCGAAATGACTTCTCCATGCATTTTATGCATTGGTAAAAGCACTACGATGAAAAGTGTGATATGTTTTCAGGTATCTCCTATACTAATAGAGCCACATGCTCACCGGTTTGCCACATGATGTAGGCCTATGGACTGAACAAGAAACCACCAAAAATTTTAACCAGTCATTGTTCTCACAACACTGAGGACCAGTCATTCGAAATGACTTCTCCATGCATTTTATGCATTGGTAAAAGCACTATGATGAAAAGTGTGATATGTTTTCAGGTATCTCCTATACTAATAGAGCCACATGCTCACCGGTTTGCCACATGATGTAGGCCTATGGACTGAACAAGAAACCACCAAAAATTTTAACCAGTCATTGTTCTCTCACAACACTGAGGACCAGTCATTCGAAATGACTTCTCCATGCATTTTATGCATTGGTAAAAGCACTATGATGAAAAGTGTGATATGTTTTCAGGTATCTCCTATACTAATAGAGCCACATGCTCACCGGTTTGCCACATGATGTAGGCCTATGGACTGAACAAGAAACCACCAAAAATTTTAACCAGTCATCGTTCTCACAACACTGAGGACCAGTCATTCGAAATGACTTCTCCATGCATTTTATGCATTGGTAAAAGCACTATGATGAAAAGTGTGATATGTTTTCAGGTATCTCCTATACTAATAGAGCCACATGCTCACCGGTTTGCCACATGATGTAGGCCTATGGACTGAACAAGAAACCACCAAAAATTTTAACCAGTCATCGTTCTCACAACACTGAGGACCAGTCATTCGAAATGACTTCTCCATGCATTTTATGCATTGGTAAAAGCACTATGATGAAAAGTGTGATATGTTTTCAGGTATCTCCTATACTAATAGAGCCACATGCTCACCGGTTTGCCACATGATGTAGGCCTATGGACTGAACAAGAAACCACCAAAAATTTTAACCAGTCATCGTTCTCACAACACTGAGGACCAGTCATTCGAAATGACTTCTCCATGCATTTTATGCATTGGTAAAAGCACTATGATGAAAAGTGTGATATGTTTTCAGGTATCTCCTATACTAATAGAGCCACATGCTCACCGGTTTGCCACATGATGTAGGCCTATGGACTGAACAAGAAACCACCAAAAATTTTAACCAGTCATCGTTCTCACAACACTGAGGACCAGTCATTCGAAATGACTTCTCCATGCATTTTATGCATTGGTAAAAGCACTATGATGAAAAGTGTGATATGTTTTCAGGTATCTCCTATACTAATAGAGCCACATGCTCACCGGTTTGCCACATGATGTAGGCCTATGGACTGAACAAGAAACCACCAAAAATTTTAACCAGTCATCGTTCTCACAACACTGAGGACCAGTCATTCGAAATGACTTCTCCATGCATTTTATGCATTGGTAAAAGCACTATGATGAAAAGTGTGATATGTTTTCAGGTATCTCCTATACTAATAGAGCCACATGCTCACCGGTTTGCCACATGATGTAGGCCTATGGACTGAACAAGAAACCACCAAAAATTTTAACCAGTCATCGTTCTCACAACACTGAGGACCAGTCATTCGAAATGACTTCTCCATGCATTTTATGCATTGGTAAAAGCACTATGATGAAAAGTGTGATATGTTTTCAGGTATCTCCTATACTAATAGAGCCACATGCTCACCGGTTTGCCACATGATGTAGGCCTATGGACTGAACAAGAAACCACCAAAAATTTTAACCAGTCATCGTTCTCACAACACTGAGGACCAGTCATTCGAAATGACTTCTCCATGCATTTTATGCATTGGTAAAAGCACTATGATGAAAAGTGTGATATGTTTTCAGGTATCTCCTATACTAATAGAGCCACATGCTCACCGGTTTGCCACATGATGTAGGCCTATGGACTGAACAAGAAACCACCAAAAATTTTAACCAGTCATCGTTCTCACAACACTGAGGACCAGTCATTCGAAATGACTTCTCCATGCATTTTATGCATTGGTAAAAGCACTATGATGAAAAGTGTGATATGTTTTCAGGTATCTCCTATACTAATAGAGCCACATGCTCACCGGTTTGCCACATGATGTAGGCCTATGGACTGAACAAGAAACCACCAAAAATTTTAACCAGTCATCGTTCTCACAACACTGAGGACCAGTCATTCGAAATGACTTCTCCATGCATTTTATGCATTGGTAAAAGCACTATGATGAAAAGTGTGATATGTTTTCAGGTATCTCCTATACTAATAGAGCCACATGCTCACCGGTTTGCCACATGATGTAGGCCTATGGACTGAACAAGAAACCACCAAAAATTTTAACCAGTCATCGTTCTCACAACACTGAGGACCAGTCATTCGAAATGACTTCTCCATGCATTTTATGCATTGGTAAAAGCACTATGATGAAAAGTGTGATATGTTTTCAGGTATCTCCTATACTAATAGAGCCACATGCTCACCGGTTTGCCACATGATGTAGGCCTATGGACTGAACAAGAAACCACCAAAAATTTTAACCAGTCATCGTTCTCACAACACTGAGGACCAGTCATTCGAAATGACTTCTCCATGCATTTTATGCATTGGTAAAAGCACTATGATGAAAAGTGTGATATGTTTTCAGGTATCTCCTATACTAATAGAGCCACATGCTCACCGGTTTGCCACATGATGTAGGCCTATGGACTGAACAAGAAACCACCAAAAATTTTAACCAGTCATCGTTCTCACAACACTGAGGACCAGTCATTCGAAATGACTTCTCCATGCATTTTATGCATTGGTAAAAGCACTATGATGAAAAGTGTGATATGTTTTCAGGTATCTCCTATACTAATAGAGCCACATGCTCACCGGTTTGCCACATGATGTAGGCCTATGGACTGAACAAGAAACCACCAAAAATTTTAACCAGTCATCGTTCTCACAACACTGAGGACCAGTCATTCGAAATGACTTCTCCATGCATTTTATGCATTGGTAAAAGCACTATGATGAAAAGTGTGATATGTTTTCAGGTATCTCCTATACTAATAGAGCCACATGCTCACCGGTTTGCCACATGATGTAGGCCTATGGACTGAACAAGAAACCACCAAAAATTTTAACCAGTCATCGTTCTCACAACACTGAGGACCAGTCATTCGAAATGACTTCTCCATGCATTTTATGCATTGGTAAAAGCACTATGATGAAAAGTGTGATATGTTTTCAGGTATCTCCTATACTAATAGAGCCACATGCTCACCGGTTTGCCACATGATGTAGGCCTATGGACTGAACAAGAAACCACCAAAAATTTTAACCAGTCATCGTTCTCACAACACTGAGGACCAGTCATTCGAAATGACTTCTCCATGCATTTTATGCATTGGTAAAAGCACTATGATGAAAAGTGTGATATGTTTTCAGGTATCTCCTATACTAATAGAGCCACATGCTCACCGGTTTGCCACATGATGTAGGCCTATGGACTGAACAAGAAACCACCAAAAATTTTAACCAGTCATCGTTCTCACAACACTGAGGACCAGTCATTCGAAATGACTTCTCCATGCATTTTATGCATTGGTAAAAGCACTATGATGAAAAGTGTGATATGTTTTCAGGTATCTCCTATACTAATAGAGCCACATGCTCACCGGTTTGCCACATGATGTAGGCCTATGGACTGAACAAGAAACCACCAAAAATTTTAACCAGTCATCGTTCTCACAACACTGAGGACCAGTCATTCGAAATGACTTCTCCATGCATTTTATGCATTGGTAAAAGCACTATGATGAAAAGTGTGATATGTTTTCAGGTATCTCCTATACTAATAGAGCCACATGCTCACCGGTTTGCCACATGATGTAGGCCTATGGACTGAACAAGAAACCACCAAAAATTTTAACCAGTCATCGTTCTCACAACACTGAGGACCAGTCATTCGAAATGACTTCTCCATGCATTTTATGCATTGGTAAAAGCACTATGATGAAAAGTGTGATATGTTTTCAGGTATCTCCTATACTAATAGAGCCACATGCTCACCGGTTTGCCACATGATGTAGGCCTATGGACTGAACAAGAAACCACCAAAAATTTTAACCAGTCATCGTTCTCACAACACTGAGGACCAGTCATTCGAAATGACTTCTCCATGCATTTTATGCATTGGTAAAAGCACTATGATGAAAAGTGTGATATGTTTTCAGGTATCTCCTATACTAATAGAGCCACATGCTCACCGGTTTGCCACATGATGTAGGCCTATGGACTGAACAAGAAACCACCAAAAATTTTAACCAGTCATCGTTCTCACAACACTGAGGACCAGTCATTCGAAATGACTTCTCCATGCATTTTATGCATTGGTAAAAGCACTATGATGAAAAGTGTGATATGTTTTCAGGTATCTCCTATACTAATAGAGCCACATGCTCACCGGTTTGCCACATGATGTAGGCCTATGGACTGAACAAGAAACCACCAAAAATTTTAACCAGTCATCGTTCTCACAACACTGAGGACCAGTCATTCGAAATGACTTCTCCATGCATTTTATGCATTGGTAAAAGCACTATGATGAAAAGTGTGATATGTTTTCAGGTATCTCCTATACTAATAGAGCCACATGCTCACCGGTTTGCCACATGATGTAGGCCTATGGACTGAACAAGAAACCACCAAAAATTTTAACCAGTCATCGTTCTCACAACACTGAGGACCAGTCATTCGAAATGACTTCTCCATGCATTTTATGCATTGGTAAAAGCACTATGATGAAAAGTGTGATATGTTTTCAGGTATCTCCTATACTAATAGAGCCACATGCTCACCGGTTTGCCACATGATGTAGGCCTATGGACTGAACAAGAAACCACCAAAAATTTTA
Organism: Ranitomeya imitator; assembly: GCF_032444005.1. Classification (NCBI taxonomy): domain Eukaryota; kingdom Metazoa; phylum Chordata; class Amphibia; order Anura; family Dendrobatidae; genus Ranitomeya; species Ranitomeya imitator. The sequence goes on from NW_027194246.1 coordinate 26,700, forward strand.
ACCAGTCATCGTTCTCACAACACTGAGGACCAGTCATTCGAAATGACTTCTCCATGCATTTTATGCATTGGTAAAAGCACTATGATGAAAAGTGTGATATGTTTTCAGGTATCTCCTATACTAATAGAGCCACATGCTCACCGGTTTGCCACATGATGTAGGCCTATGGACTGAACAAGAAACCACCAAAAATTTTAACCAGTCATCGTTCTCACAACACTGAGGACCAGTCATTCGAAATGACTTCTCCATGCATTTTATGCATTGGTAAAAGCACTATGATGAAAAGTGTGATATGTTTTCAGGTATCTCCTATACTAATAGAGCCACATGCTCACCGGTTTGCCACATGATGTAGGCCTATGGACTGAACAAGAAACCACCAAAAATTTTAACCAGTCATCGTTCTCACAACACTGAGGACCAGTCATTCGAAATGACTTCTCCATGCATTTTATGCATTGGTAAAAGCACTATGATGAAAAGTGTGATATGTTTTCAGGTATCTCCTATACTAATAGAGCCACATGCTCACCGGTTTGCCACATGATGTAGGCCTATGGACTGAACAAGAAACCACCAAAAATTTTAACCAGTCATCGTTCTCACAACACTGAGGACCAGTCATTCGAAATGACTTCTCCATGCATTTTATGCATTGGTAAAAGCACTATGATGAAAAGTGTGATATGTTTTCAGGTATCTCCTATACTAATAGAGCCACATGCTCACCGGTTTGCCACATGATGTAGGCCTATGGACTGAACAAGAAACCACCAAAAATTTTAACCAGTCATCGTTCTCACAACACTGAGGACCAGTCATTCGAAATGACTTCTCCATGCATTTTATGCATTGGTAAAAGCACTATGATGAAAAGTGTGATATGTTTTCAGGTATCTCCTATACTAATAGAGCCACATGCTCACCGGTTTGCCACATGATGTAGGCCTATGGACTGAACAAGAAACCACCAAAAATTTTAACCAGTCATCGTTCTCACAACACTGAGGACCAGTCATTCGAAATGACTTCTCCATGCATTTTATGCATTGGTAAAAGCACTATGATGAAAAGTGTGATATGTTTTCAGGTATCTCCTATACTAATAGAGCCACATGCTCACCGGTTTGCCACATGATGTAGGCCTATGGACTGAACAAGAAACCACCAAAAATTTTAACCAGTCATCGTTCTCACAACACTGAGGACCAGTCATTCGAAATGACTTCTCCATGCATTTTATGCATTGGTAAAAGCACTATGATGAAAAGTGTGATATGTTTTCAGGTATCTCCTATACTAATAGAGCCACATGCTCACCGGTTTGCCACATGATGTAGGCCTATGGACTGAACAAGAAACCACCAAAAATTTTAACCAGTCATCGTTCTCACAACACTGAGGACCAGTCATTCGAAATGACTTCTCCATGCATTTTATGCATTGGTAAAAGCACTATGATGAAAAGTGTGATATGTTTTCAGGTATCTCCTATACTAATAGAGCCACATGCTCACCGGTTTGCCACATGATGTAGGCCTATGGACTGAACAAGAAACCACCAAAAATTTTAACCAGTCATCGTTCTCACAACACTGAGGACCAGTCATTCGAAATGACTTCTCCATGCATTTTATGCATTGGTAAAAGCACTATGATGAAAAGTGTGATATGTTTTCAGGTATCTCCTATACTAATAGAGCCACATGCTCACCGGTTTGCCACATGATGTAGGCCTATGGACTGAACAAGAAACCACCAAAAATTTTAACCAGTCATCGTTCTCACAACACTGAGGACCAGTCATTCGAAATGACTTCTCCATGCATTTTATGCATTGGTAAAAGCACTATGATGAAAAGTGTGATATGTTTTCAGGTATCTCCTATACTAATAGAGCCACATGCTCACCGGTTTGCCACATGATGTAGGCCTATGGACTGAACAAGAAACCACCAAAAATTTTAACCAGTCATCGTTCTCACAACACTGAGGACCAGTCATTCGAAATGACTTCTCCATGCATTTTATGCATTGGTAAAAGCACTATGATGAAAAGTGTGATATGTTTTCAGGTATCTCCTATACTAATAGAGCCACATGCTCACCGGTTTGCCACATGATGTAGGCCTATGGACTGAACAAGAAACCACCAAAAATTTTAACCAGTCATCGTTCTCACAACACTGAGGACCAGTCATTCGAAATGACTTCTCCATGCATTTTATGCATTGGTAAAAGCACTATGATGAAAAGTGTGATATGTTTTCAGGTATCTCCTATACTAATAGAGCCACATGCTCACCGGTTTGCCACATGATGTAGGCCTATGGACTGAACAAGAAACCACCAAAAATTTTAACCAGTCATCGTTCTCACAACACTGAGGACCAGTCATTCGAAATGACTTCTCCATGCATTTTATGCATTGGTAAAAGCACTATGATGAAAAGTGTGATATGTTTTCAGGTATCTCCTATACTAATAGAGCCACATGCTCACCGGTTTGCCACATGATGTAGGCCTATGGACTGAACAAGAAACCACCAAAAATTTTAACCAGTCATCGTTCTCACAACACTGAGGACCAGTCATTCGAAATGACTTCTCCATGCATTTTATGCATTGGTAAAAGCACTATGATGAAAAGTGTGATATGTTTTCAGGTATCTCCTATACTAATAGAGCCACATGCTCACCGGTTTGCCACATGATGTAGGCCTATGGACTGAACAAGAAACCACCAAAAATTTTAACCAGTCATCGTTCTCACAACACTGAGGACCAGTCATTCGAAATGACTTCTCCATGCATTTTATGCATTGGTAAAAGCACTATGATGAAAAGTGTGATATGTTTTCAGGTATCTCCTATACTAATAGAGCCACATGCTCACCGGTTTGCCACATGATGTAGGCCTATGGACTGAACAAGAAACCACCAAAAATTTTAACCAGTCATCGTTCTCACAACACTGAGGACCAGTCATTCGAAATGACTTCTCCATGCATTTTATGCATTGGTAAAAGCACTATGATGAAAAGTGTGATATGTTTTCAGGTATCTCCTATACTAATAGAGCCACATGCTCACCGGTTTGCCACATGATGTAGGCCTATGGACTGAACAAGAAACCACCAAAAATTTTAACCAGTCATCGTTCTCACAACACTGAGGACCAGTCATTCGAAATGACTTCTCCATGCATTTTATGCATTGGTAAAAGCACTATGATGAAAAGTGTGATATGTTTTCAGGTATCTCCTATACTAATAGAGCCACATGCTCACCGGTTTGCCACATGATGTAGGCCTATGGACTGAACAAGAAACCACCAAAAATTTTAACCAGTCATCGTTCTCACAACACTGAGGACCAGTCATTCGAAATGACTTCTCCATGCATTTTATGCATTGGTAAAAGCACTATGATGAAAAGTGTGATATGTTTTCAGGTATCTCCTATACTAATAGAGCCACATGCTCACCGGTTTGCCACATGATGTAGGCCTATGGACTGAACAAGAAACCACCAAAAATTTTAACCAGTCATCGTTCTCACAACACTGAGGACCAGTCATTCGAAATGACTTCTCCATGCATTTTATGCATTGGTAAAAGCACTATGATGAAAAGTGTGATATGTTTTCAGGTATCTCCTATACTAATAGAGCCACATGCTCACCGGTTTGCCACATGATGTAGGCCTATGGACTGAACAAGAAACCACCAAAAATTTTAACCAGTCATCGTTCTCACAACACTGAGGACCAGTCATTCGAAATGACTTCTCCATGCATTTTATGCATTGGTAAAAGCACTATGATGAAAAGTGTGATATGTTTTCAGGTATCTCCTATACTAATAGAGCCACATGCTCACCGGTTTGCCACATGATGTAGGCCTATGGACTGAACAAGAAACCACCAAAAATTTTAACCAGTCATCGTTCTCACAACACTGAGGACCAGTCATTCGAAATGACTTCTCCATGCATTTTATGCATTGGTAAAAGCACTATGATGAAAAGTGTGATATGTTTTCAGGTATCTCCTATACTAATAGAGCCACATGCTCACCGGTTTGCCACATGATGTAGGCCTATGGACTGAACAAGAAACCACCAAAAATTTTAACCAGTCATCGTTCTCACAACACTGAGGACCAGTCATTCGAAATGACTTCTCCATGCATTTTATGCATTGGTAAAAGCACTATGATGAAAAGTGTGATATGTTTTCAGGTATCTCCTATACTAATAGAGCCACATGCTCACCGGTTTGCCACATGATGTAGGCCTATGGACTGAACAAGAAACCACCAAAAATTTTAACCAGTCATCGTTCTCACAACACTGAGGACCAGTCATTCGAAATGACTTCTCCATCATGCATTTTATGCATTGGTAAAAGCACTATGATGAAAAGTGTGATATGTTTTCAGGTATCTCCTATACTAATAGAGCCACATGCTCACCGGTTTGCCACATGATGTAGGCCTATGGACTGAACAAGAAACCACCAAAAATTTTAACCAGTCATCGTTCTCACAACACTGAGGACCAGTCATTCGAAATGACTTCTCCATGCATTTTATGCATTGGTAAAAGCACTATGATGAAAAGTGTGATATGTTTTCAGGTATCTCCTATACTAATAGAGCCACATGCTCACCGGTTTGCCACATGATGTAGGCCTATGGACTGAACAAGAAACCACCAAAAATTTTAACCAGTCATCGTTCTCACAACACTGAGGACCAGTCATTCGAAATGACTTCTCCATGCATTTTATGCATTGGTAAAAGCACTATGATGAAAAGTGTGATATGTTTTCAGGTATCTCCTATACTAATAGAGCCACATGCTCACCGGTTTGCCACATGATGTAGGCCTATGGACTGAACAAGAAACCACCAAAAATTTTAACCAGTCATCGTTCTCACAACACTGAGGACCAGTCATTCGAAATGACTTCTCCATGCATTTTATGCATTGGTAAAAGCACTATGATGAAAAGTGTGATATGTTTTCAGGTATCTCCTATACTAATAGAGCCACATGCTCACCGGTTTGCCACATGATGTAGGCCTATGGACTGAACAAGAAACCACCAAAAATTTTAACCAGTCATCGTTCTCACAACACTGAGGACCAGTCATTCGAAATGACTTCTCCATGCATTTTATGCATTGGTAAAAGCACTATGATGAAAAGTGTGATATGTTTTCAGGTATCTCCTATACTAATAGAGCCACATGCTCACCGGTTTGCCACATGATGTAGGCCTATGGACTGAACAAGAAACCACCAAAAATTTTAACCAGTCATCGTTCTCACAACACTGAGGACCAGTCATTCGAAATGACTTCTCCATGCATTTTATGCATTGGTAAAAGCACTATGATGAAAAGTGTGATATGTTTTCAGGTATCTCCTATACTAATAGAGCCACATGCTCACCGGTTTGCCACATGATGTAGGCCTATGGACTGAACAAGAAACCACCAAAAATTTTAACCAGTCATCGTTCTCACAACACTGAGGACCAGTCATTCGAAATGACTTCTCCATGCATTTTATGCATTGGTAAAAGCACTATGATGAAAAGTGTGATATGTTTTCAGGTATCTCCTATACTAATAGAGCCACATGCTCACCGGTTTGCCACATGATGTAGGCCTATGGACTGAACAAGAAACCACCAAAAATTTTAACCAGTCATCGTTCTCACAACACTGAGGACCAGTCATTCGAAATGACTTCTCCATGCATTTTATGCATTGGTAAAAGCACTATGATGAAAAGTGTGATATGTTTTCAGGTATCTCCTATACTAATAGAGCCACATGCTCACCGGTTTGCCACATGATGTAGGCCTATGGACTGAACAAGAAACCACCAAAAATTTTAACCAGTCATCGTTCTCACAACACTGAGGACCAGTCATTCGAAATGACTTCTCCATGCATTTTATGCATTGGTAAAAGCACTATGATGAAAAGTGTGATATGTTTTCAGGTATCTCCTATACTAATAGAGCCACATGCTCACCGGTTTGCCACATGATGTAGGCCTATGGACTGAACAAGAAACCACCAAAAATTTTAACCAGTCATCGTTCTCACAACACTGAGGACCAGTCATTCGAAATGACTTCTCCATGCATTTTATGCATTGGTAAAAGCACTATGATGAAAAGTGTGATATGTTTTCAGGTATCTCCTATACTAATAGAGCCACATGCTCACCGGTTTGCCACATGATGTAGGCCTATGGACTGAACAAGAAACCACCAAAAATTTTAACCAGTCATCGTTCTCACAACACTGAGGACCAGTCATTCGAAATGACTTCTCCATGCATTTTATGCTTGGTAAAAGCACTATGATGAAAAGTGTGATATGTTTTCATGTATCTCCTATACTAATAGAGCCACATGCTCACCGGTTTGCCACATGATGTAGGCCTATGGAGCTGAACAAGAAACCACCAAAAATTTTAACCAGTCATCGTTCTCACAACACTGAGGACAGTCATTCGAAATGACTTCTCCATGCATTTTATGCATTGGTAAAAGCACTATGATGAATAGTGTGATATGTTTTCAGGTATCTCCTATACTAATAGAGCCACATGCTCACCGGTTTGCCACATGATGTAGGCCTATGGACTGAACAAGAAACCACCAAAAATTTAACCAGTCATCGTTCTCACAACACTGAGGACCAGTCATTCGAAATGACTTCTCCATGCATTTTATGCATTGGTAAAAGCACTATGATGAAAAGTGTGATATGTTTTCAGGTATCTCTATACTATAGAGCACATGCTCACCGGTTTGCCACATGATGTAGGCCTATGGACATGAACAAGAAACCACCAAAATTTTAACCAGTCATCGTTCTCACAACACTGAGGACCAGTCATTCGAAATGACTTCTCCATGCATTTTATGCATTGGTAAAAGCACTATGATGAATAGTGTGATATGTTTTCAGGGTATCTCCTATACTAATAGAGCCACATGCTCACCGGTTTGCCACATGATGTAGGCCTATGGACTGAACAAGAAACCACCAAAAATTTTAACCAGTCATCGTTCGTCACAACACTGAGGACCAGTCATTCGAAATGACTTCTCCATGCATTTTATGCATTGGTAAAAGCACTATGATGAAAAGTGTGATATGTTTTCAGGTATCTCCTATACTATAGAGCCACATGCTCACCGGTGTGCCACATGATGTAGGCCTATGGACTGAACAAGAAACCACCAAAAATTTTAACCAGTCATCGTTCTCACAACACTGAGGACCAGTCATTCGAAATGACTTCTCCATGCATTTTATGCATTGGTTAAAAGCACTTATGATGAAAAGTGTGATATGTTTTCAGGTATCTCCTATACTAATAGAGCCACATGCTCACCGGTTTGCCACATGATGTAGGCCTATGGACTGAACAAGAAACCACCAAAAATTTTAACCAGTCATCGTTCTCACAACACTGAGGACCAGTCATTCGAAATGACTTCTCCATGCATTTTATGCATTGGTAAAAGCACTATGATGAAAAGTGTGATATGTTTTCAGGTATCTCCTATACTAATAGAGCCACATGCTCACCGGTTTGCCACATGATGTAGGCCTATGGACTGAACAAGAAACCACCAAAAATTTTAACCAGTCATCGTTCTCACAACACTGAGGACCAGTCATTCGAAATGACTTCTCCATGCATTTTATGCATTGTAAAAGCACTATGATGAAAAGTGTGATATGTTTTCAGGTATCTCCTATACTAATAGAGCCACATGCTCACCGGTTTGCCACATGATGTAGGCCTATGGACTGAACAAGAAACCACCAAAAATTTTAACCAGTCATCGTTCTCACAACACTGAGGACCAGTCATTCGAAATGACTTCTCCATGCATTTTATGCATTGGTAAAAGCACTATGATGAAAAGTGTGATATGTTTTCAGGTATCTCCTATACTAATAGAGCCACATGCTCACCGGTTTGCCACATGATGTAGGCCTATGGACTGAACAAGAAACCACCAAAAATTTTAACCAGTCATCGTTCTCACAACACTGAGGACCAGTCATTCGAAATGACTTCTCCATGCATTTTATGCATTGGTAAAAGCACTATGATGAAAAGTGTGATATGTTTTCAGGTATCTCCTATACTAATAGAGCCACATGCTCACCGGTTTGCCACATGATGTAGGCCTATGGACTGAACAAGAAACCACCAAAAATTTTAACCAGTCATCGTTCTCACAACACTGAGGACCAGTCATTCGAAATGACTTCTCCATGCATTTTATGCATTGGTAAAAGCACTATGATGAAAAGTGTGATATGTTTTCAGGTATCTCCTATACTAATAGAGCCACATGCTCACCGGTTTGCCACATGATGTAGGCCTATGGACTGAACAAGAAACCACCAAAAATTTTAACCAGTCATCGTTCTCACAACACTGAGGACCAGTCATTCGAAATGACTTCTCCATGCATTTTATGCATTGGTAAAAGCACTATGATGAAAAGTGTGATATGTTTTCAGGTATCTCCTATACTAATAGAGCCACATGCTCACCGGTTTGCCACATGATGTAGGCCTATGGACTGAACAAGAAACCACCAAAAATTTTAACCAGTCATCGTTCTCACAACACTGAGGACCAGTCATTCGAAATGACTTCTCCATGCATTTTATGCATTGGTAAAAGCACTATGATGAAAAGTGTGATATGTTTTCAGGTATCTCCTATACTAATAGAGCCACATGCTCACCGGTTTGCCACATGATGTAGGCCTATGGACTGAACAAGAAACCACCAAAAATTTTAACCAGTCATCGTTCTCACAACACTGAGGACCAGTCATTCGAAATGACTTCTCCATGCATTTTATGCATTGGTAAAAGCACTATGATGAAAAGTGTGATATGTTTTCAGGTATCTCCTATACTAATAGAGCCACATGCTCACCGGTTTGCCACATGATGTAGGCCTATGGACTGAACAAGAAACCACCAAAAATTTTAACCAGTCATCGTTCTCACAACACTGAGGACCAGTCATTCGAAATGACTTCTCCATGCATTTTATGCATTGGTAAAAGCACTATGATGAAAAGTGTGATATGTTTTCAGGTATCTCCTATACTAATAGAGCCACATGCTCACCGGTTTGCCACATGATGTAGGCCTATGGACTGAACAAGAAACCACCAAAAATTTTAACCAGTCATCGTTCTCACAACACTGAGGACCAGTCATTCGAAATGACTTCTCCATGCATTTTATGCATTGGTAAAAGCACTATGATGAAAAGTGTGATATGTTTTCAGGTATCTCCTATACTAATAGAGCCACATGCTCACCGGTTTGCCACATGATGTAGGCCTATGGACTGAACAAGAAACCACCAAAAATTTTAACCAGTCATCGTTCTCACAACACTGAGGACCAGTCATTCGAAATGACTTCTCCATGCATTTTATGCATTGGTAAAAGCACTATGATGAAAAGTGTGATATGTTTTCAGGTATCTCCTATACTAATAGAGCCACATGCTCACCGGTTTGCCACATGATGTAGGCCTATGGACTGAACAAGAAACCACCAAAAATTTTAACCAGTCATCGTTCTCACAACACTGAGGACCAGTCATTCGAAATGACTTCTCCATGCATTTTATGCATTGGTAAAAGCACTATGATGAAAAGTGTGATATGTTTTCAGGTATCTCCTATACTAATAGAGCCACATGCTCACCGGTTTGCCACATGATGTAGGCCTATGGACTGAACAAGAAACCACCAAAAATTTTAACCAGTCATCGTTCTCACAACACTGAGGACCAGTCATTCGAAATGACTTCTCCATGCATTTTATGCATTGGTAAAAGCACTATGATGAAAAGTGTGATATGTTTTCAGGTATCTCCTATACTAATAGAGCCACATGCTCACCGGTTTGCCACATGATGTAGGCCTATGGACTGAACAAGAAACCACCAAAAATTTTAACCAGTCATCGTTCTCACAACACTGAGGACCAGTCATTCGAAATGACTTCTCCATGCATTTTATGCATTGGTAAAAGCACTATGATGAAAAGTGTGATATGTTTTCAGGTATCTCCTATACTAATAGAGCCACATGCTCACCGGTTTGCCACATGATGTAGGCCTATGGACTGAACAAGAAACCACCAAAAATTTTAACCAGTCATCGTTCTCACAACACTGAGGACCAGTCATTCGAAATGACTTCTCCATGCATTTTATGCATTGGTAAAAGCACTATGATGAAAATATGTTTGCAGGTATCTCTATACTAATAGAGCCCCACATGCTCACCCGGTTTGGCCACATGATGTAGGGCCTATGGACTGAACAAGAAACCACCAAAAATTTTTAACCAGTCATCGTTCTCACAACACTGAGGACCAGTCATTCGAAATGGACTTCTCCATGCATTTAAGGCATTGGTAAAAGCACTATGATGAAATAGTGTGATATGTTTTCAGGTATCTCCTATACTAATAGAGCCACATGCTCACCGGTTTTGCCACATGATGTAGGCCTATGGACTGAACAAGAAACCAACCAAAAATTTTAACCAGTCATCGTTCTCACAACACTGAGGACCAGTCATTCGAAATGACTTCTCCATGCATTTTATGCATTTGGTAAAAGCACTATGATGAAAAGTGTGATATGTTTTCAGGTATCTCCTATACTAATAGAGCCACATGCTCACCGGTTTGCCACATGATGTAGGCCTATGGACTGAACAAGAAACCACCAAAAATTTTAACCAGTCATCGTTCTCACAACACTGAGGACCAGTCATTCGAAATGACTTCTCCATGCATTTTATGCATTGGTAAAAGCACTATGATGAAAAGTGTGATATGTTTTTCAGGTATCTCCTATACTAATAGAGCCACATGCTCACCGGTTTGCCACATGATGTAGGCCTATGGACTGAACAAGAAACCACCAAAAATTTTAACCAGTCATCGTTCTCACAACACTGAGGACCAGTCATTCGAAATGACTTCTCCATGCATTTTATGCATTGGTAAAAGCACTATGATGAAAAGTGTGATATGTTTCAGGTATCTCCTATACTAATAGAGCCACATGCTCACCGGTTTGCCCATGATGTAGGCTATGGACTGAACAAGAAACCACCAAAATTTTAACCAGTCATCGTTCTCACAACACTGAGGACAGTCATTCGAAATGACTTCTCCATGCATTTTATGCATTGGTAAAAGCACTATGATGAAAAGTGTGATATGTTTTCAGGTATCTCCTATACTAATAGACCACTGCTCACCGGTTTGCCACATGATGTAGGCCTATGGACTGAACAAGAAACCACCAAAATTTTAACCAGTCATCGTTCTCACAACACTGAGGACCAGTCATTCGAAATGACTTCTCCAAGCATTTTATGCATTGGTAAAAGCACTATGATGAAAGTGTGATATGTTTTCAGGGTATCTCCTATACTAATAGAGCCACATGCTCACCGGTTTGCCACATGATGTAGGCCTATGGACTGAACAAGAAACCACCAAAAATTTTAACCAGTCATCGTTCTCACAACACTGAGGACCAGTCATTCGAAATGACTTCTCCATGCATTTTATGCATTGGTAAAAGCACTATGATGAAAAGTGTGATATGTTTTCAGGTATCTCCTATACTAATAGAGCCACATGCTCACCGGTTTGCCACATGATGTAGGCTATGGACTGAACAAGAAACCACCAAAAATTTTAACCAGTCATCGTTCTCACAACACTGAGGACCAGTCATTCGAAATGACCTTCTCCATGCATTTTATGCATTGGTAAAAGCACTATGATGAAAAGTGTGATATGTTTTCAGGTATCTCCTATACTAATAGAGCCACATGCTCACCGGTTTGCCACATGATGTAGGCTATGGACTGAACAAGAAACCACCAAAAATTTTAACCAGTCATCGTTCTCACAACACTGAGGACCAGTCATTCGAAAATGACTTCTCCATGACATTTTATGCATTGGTAAAAGCTCTATGATGAAAAAGTGTGATATGTTTTCAGGTATCTCCTATACTAATAGAGCACATGCTCACCGGTTTGCCACATGATGTAGGCCTATGGACTGAACAAGAAACCACCAAAAATTTTAACCAGTCATCGTTCTCACAACACTGAGGACCAGTCATTCGAAATGACTTCTCCATGCATTTTATGCATTGGTAAAAGCACTATGATGAAAAGTGTGATATGTTTTCAGGTATCTCCTATACTAATAGAGCCACATGCTCACCGGTTTGCCACATGATGTAGGCCTATGGACTGAACAAGAAACCACCAAAAATTTTAAACCAGTCATCGTTCTCACAACACTGAGGACCAGTCATTACGAAATGACTTCTCCATGCATTTTATGCATTGGTAAAAGCACTATGATGAAAAGTGTGATATGTTTTCAGGTATCTCCCTATACTAATAGAGCCACATGCTCACCGGTTTGCCACATGATGTAGGCCTATGGACTGAACAAGAAACCACCAAAAATTTTAACCAGTCATCGTTCTCACAACACTGAGGACCAGTCATTCGAAATGGACTTCTCCAGGCATTTTTATGCATTGGTAAAAGCACTATGATGAAAAGTGTGATATGTTTTCAGGTATCTCCTATACTAATAGAGCCACATGCTCACCGGTTTGCCACATGATGTAGGCCTATGGACTGAACAAGAAACCACCAAAAATTTTAACCAGTCATCGTTCTCACAACACTGAGGACCAGTCATTCGAAATGACTTCTCCATGCATTTTATGCATTGGTAAAGCACTATGATGAAAAGTGTGATATGTTTTCAGGTATCTCCTATACTATAGAGCCACATGCTCACCGGTTTTGCCACATGATGTAGGCCTATGGACTGAACAAGAAACCACCAAAAAATTTTAACCAGTCATCGTTCTCACAACACTGAGGACCAGTCATTCGAAATGACTTCTCCATGCATTTTATGCATTGGTAAAAGCACTATGATGAAAAGTGTGATATGTTTTCAGGTATCTCCTATACTAATAGAGCCACATGCTCACCGGTTTGCCACATGATGTAGGCCTATGACTGAACAAGAAACCACCAAAAATTTTAAACCAGTCATCGTTCTCACAACACTGAGGACCAGTCATTCGAAATGACTTCTCCAGCATTTTATGCATTGGTAAAAGCACTATGATGAAAAGTGTGATATGTTTTCAGGTATCTCCTATACTAATAGAGCCACATGCTCACCGGTTTTGCCACATGATGTAGGCCCTATGGACTGAACAAGAAACCACCAAAAATTTTAACCAGTCATCGTTCTCACAACACTGAGGACCAGTCATTCGAAATGACTTCTCCATGCATTTTATGCATTGGTAAAAGCACTATGATGAAAAGTGTGATATGTTTTCAGGTATCTCCTATACTATAGAGCCACATGCTCACCGGTTTGCCACATGATGTAGGCCTATGGACTGAACAAGAAACCACCAAAAATTTTAACACAGTCATCGTTCTCACAACACTGAGGACCAGTCATTCGAAATGACTTCTCCATGCATTTTATGCATTGGTAAAAGCACTATGATGAAAAGTGTGATATGTTTTCAGGTATCTCCTATACTAATAGAGCCACATGCTCACCGGTTTGCCACATGATGTAGGCCTATGGACTGAACAAGAAACCACCAAAAATTTTAACCAGTCATCGTTCTCACAACACTGAGGACCAGTCATTCGAAATGACTTCTCCATGCATTTTATGCATTGGTAAAAGCACTATGATGAAAAGTGTGATATGTTTTCAGGTATCTCCTATACTAATAGAGCCACATGCTCACCGGTTTGCCACATGATGTAGGCCTATGGACTGAACAAGAAACCACCAAAAATTTTAACCAGTCATCGTTCTCACAACACTGAGGACCAGTCATTCGAAATGACTTCTCCATGCATTTTATGCATTGGTAAAAGCACTATGATGAAAAAGTGTGATATGTTTTCAGGTATCTCCTATACTAATAGAGCCACATGCTCACCGGTTTGCCACATGATGTAGGCTAATGGACTGAACAAGAAACCACCAAAAATTTTAACCAGTCATCGTTCTCACAACACTGAGGACCAGTCATTCGAAATGACTTCTCCATACATTTTATGCATTGGTAAAAGCTCTATGATGAAAAGTGTGATATGTTTTCAGGTATCTCCTATACTAATAGAGCCACATGCTCACCGGGTTTGCCACATGATGTAGGCCTATGGACTGAACAAGAAACCACCAAAAATTTTAACCAGTCATCGTTTCTCACAACACTGAGGACCAGTCATTCGAAATGACTTCTCCAGGCATTTTATGCATGGTAAAAGCACTATGATGAAAAGTGTGATATGTTTTCAGGTATCTCCTATACTAATAGAGCCACATGCTCACCGGTTTGCCACATGATGTAGGCCTATGGACTGAACAAGAAACCACCAAAAATTTTAACCAGTCATCGTTCTCACAACACTGAGGGACCAGTCATTCGAAATGACTTCTCCATGCATTTTATGCATTGGTAAAAGCACTATGATGAAAAGTGTGATATGTTTTCAGGTATCTCCTATACTAATAGGAGCCACATGCTCACCGGTTTGCCACATGATGTAGGCCTATGGACTGAACAAGAAACCACCAAAAATTTTAACCAGTCATCGTTCTCACAACACTGAGGACCAGTCATTCGAAATGACTTCTCCATGCATTTTATGCATTGGTAAAAGCACTATGATGAAAAGTGTGATATGTTTTCAGGTATCTCCTATACTAATAGAGCCACATGCTCACCGGTTTGCCACATGATGTAGGCCTATGGACTGAACAAGAAACCACCAAAAATTTTAACCAGTTATCGTTCTCACAACACTGAGGACCAGTCATTCGAAATGACTTCTCCAGGCATTTTATGCATTGGTAAAAGCACTATGATGAAAAGTGTGATATGTTTTCAGGTATCTCCTATACTAATAGAGCCACATGCTCACCGGTTTGCCACATGATGTAGGCCTATGGACTGAACAAGAAACCACCAAAAATTTTAACCAGTCATCGTTCTCACAACACTGAGGACCAGTCATTCGAAATGACTTCTCCATGCATTTTATGCATTGGTAAAAGCACTATGATGAAAAGTGTGATATGTTTTCAGGTATCTCCTATACTAATAGAGCCACATGCTCACCGGTTTGCCACATGATGTAGGCCTATGGACTGAACAAGAAACCACCAAAAATTTTAACCAGTCATCGTTCTCACAACACTGAGGACCAGTCATTCGAAATGACTTCTCCATGCATTTTATGCATTGGTAAAAGCACTATGATGAAAAGTGTGATATGTTTTCAGGTATCTCCTATACTAATAGAGCCACATGCTCACCGGTTTGCCACATGATGTAGGCCTATGGACTGAACAAGAACCACCAAAAATTTTAACCAGTCATCGTTCTCACAACACTGAGGACCAGTCATTCGAAATGACTTCTCCATGCATTTTATGCATTGGTAAATGCACTATGATGAAAAGTGTGATATGTTTTCAGGTATCTCCTATACTAATAGAGCCACATGCTCACCGGTTTGCCACATGATGTAGGCCTATGGACTGAACAAGAAACACCAAAAATTTTAACCAGTCATCGTTCTCACAACACTGAGGACCAGTCATTCGAAATGACTTCTCCATGCATTTTATGCATTGGTAAAAGCACTATGATGAAAAGTGTGATATGTTTTCAGGTATCTCCTATACTAATAGAGCCACACCCTGCTCACCGGTTTGCCACATGATGTAGGCTATGGACTGAACAAGAAACCACAAAAATTTTAACCAGTCATCGTTCTCACAACACTGAGGACCAGTCATTCGAAATGACTTCTCCATACATTTTATGCATTGGTAAAAGCTCTATGATGAAAAGTGTGATATGTTTTCAGGTATCTCCTATACTAATAGAGCCACATGCTCACCGGTTTGCCACATGATGTAGGCCTATGGACTGAACAAGAAACCACCAAAAATTTTAACCAGTCATCGTTCTCACAACACTGAGGACCAGTCATTCGAAATGACTTCTCCATGCATTTTATGCATTGGTAAAAGCACTATGATGAAAAGTGTGATATGTTTTCAGGTATCTCCTATACTAATAGAGCCACATGCTCACCGGTTTGCCACATGATGTAGGCCTATGGACTGAACAAGAAACCACCAAAAATTTTAACCAGTCATCGTTCTCACAACACTGAGGACCAGTCATTCGAAATGACTTCTCCATGCATTTTATGCATTGGTAAAAGCACTATGATGAAAAGTGTGATATGTTTTCAGGTATCTCCTATACTAATAGAGCCACATGCTCACCGGTTTGCCACATGATGTAGGCCTATGGACTGAACAAGAAACCACCAAAAATTTTAACCAGTCATCGTTCTCACAACACTGAGGACCAGTCATTCGAAATGACTTCTCCATGCATTTTATGCATTGGTAAAAGCACTATGATGAAAAGTGTGATATGTTTTTCAGGTATCTCCTATACTAATAGAGCCACATGCTCACCGGTTTGCCACATGATGTAGGCTAATGGACTGAACAAGAAACCACCAAAAATTTTAACCAGTCATCGTTCTCACAACACTGAGGACCAGTCATTCGAAATGACTTCTCCATACATTTTATGCATTGGTAAAAGCTCTATGATGAAAAGTGTGATATGTTTTCAGGTATCTCCTATACTAATAGAGCCACATGCTCACCGGTTTGCCACATGATGTAGGCCTATGGACCTGAACAAGAAACCACCAAAAATTTTAACCAGTCATCGTTCTCACAACACTGAGGACCAGTCATTCGAAATGACTTCTCCAGGCATTTTATGCATTGGTAAAAGCACTATGATGAAAAGTGTGATATGTTTTCAGGTATCTCCTATACTAATAGAGCCACATGCTCACCGGTTTGCCACATGATGTAGGCCTATGGACTGAACAAGAAACCACCAAAAATTTTAACCAGTCATCGTTCTCACAACACTGAGGACCAGTCATTCGAAATGACTTCTCCATGCATTTTATGCATTGGTAAAAGCACTATGATGAAAAGTGTGATATGTTTTCAGGTATCTCCTATACTAATAGAGCCACATTCTCACCGGTTTGCCACATGATGTAGGCCTATGGGACTGAACAAGAAACCACCAAAATTTTAACCAGTCATCGTTCTCACAACACTGAGGACCAGTCATTCGAAATGACTTCTCCATGCATTTTATGCATTGGTAAAAGCACTATGATGAAAAGTGTGATTTGATTTCAGGTATCTCCTATACTAATAGAGCCACATGCTCACCGGTTTGCCACATGATGTAGGCCTATGGACTGAACAAGAAACCACCAAAATTTTAACCAGTCATCGTTCTCACAACACTGAGGACCAGTCATTCGAAATGACTTCTCCATGCATTTTATGCATTGGTAAAAGCACTATGATGAAAAGTGTGATATGTTTTCAGGTATCTCCTATACTAATAGAGCACATGCTCACCGGTTTGCCACATGATGTAGGCCTATGGACTGAACAAGAAACCACCAAAAATTTTAACCAGGTCATCGTTCTCACAACACTGAGGACCAGTCATTCGAAATGACTTCTCCATGCATTTTATGCATTGGTAAAAGCACTATGATGAAAAGTGTGATATGTTTTCAGGTATCTCCTATACTAATAGAGCCACATGCTCACCAGGTTTGCCACATGATGTAGGCCTATGGACTGAACAAGAAACCACCAACCACCAAAAATTTTAACCAGTCATCGTTCTCACAACACTGAGGACCAGTCATTCGAAATGACTTCTCCATGCATTTTATGCATTGGTAAAAGCACTATGATGAAAAGTGTGATATGTTTTCAGGTATCTCCTATACTAATAGAGCCACATGCTCACCGGTTTGCCACATGATGTAGGCCTATGGACTGAACAAGAAACCACCAAAAATTTTAACCAGTCATCGTTCTCACAACACTGAGGACCAGTCATTCGAAATGACTTCTCCATGCATTTTATGCATTGGTAAAAGCACTATGATGAAAAGTGTGATATGTTTTCAGGTATCTCCTATACTAATAGAGCCACATGCTCACCGGTTTGCCACATGATGTAGGCTAATGGACTGAACAAGAAACCACCAAAAATTTTAACCAGTCATCGTTCTCACAACACTGAGGACCAGTCATTCGAAATGACTTCTCCATACATTTTATGCATTGGTAAAAGCTCTATGATGAAAAGTGTGATATGTTTTCAGGTATCTCCTATACTAATATAGCCACATGCTCACCGGTTTGCCACATGATGTAGGCCTATGGACTGAACAAGAAACCACCAAAAATTTTAACCAGTCATCGTTCTCACAACACTGAGGACCAGTCATTCGAAATGACTTCTCCATGCATTTTATGCATTGGTAAAAGCACTATGATGAAAAGTGTGATATGTTTTCAGGTATCTCCTATACTAATAGAGCCACATGCTCACCGGTTTGCCACATGATGTAGGCCTATGGACTGAACAAGAAACCACCAAAAATTTTAACCAGTCATCGTTCTCACAACACTGAGGACCAGTCATTCGAAATGACTTCTCCATGCATTTTATGCATTGGTAAAAGCACTATGATGAAAAGTGTGATATGTTTTCAGGTATCTCCTATACTAATAGAGCCACATGCTCACCGGTTTGCCACATGATGTAGGCCTATGGACTGAACAAGAAACCACCAAAAATTTTAACCAGTCATCGTTCTCACAACACTGAGGACCAGTCATTCGAAATGACTTCTCCATGCATTTTATGCATTGGTAAAAGCACTATGATGAAAAGTGTGATATGTTTTCAGGTATCTCCTATACTAATAGAGCCACATGCTCACCGGTTTGCCACATGATGTAGGCCTATGGACTGAACAAGAAACCACCAAAAATTTTAACCAGTCATCGTTCTCACAACACTGAGGACCAGTCATTCGAAATGACTTCTCCATGCATTTTATGCATTGGTAAAAGCACTATGATGAAAAGTGTGATATGTTTTCAGGTATCTCCTATACTAATAGAGCCACATGCTCACCGGTTTGCCACATGATGTAGGCCTATGGACTGAACAAGAAACCACCAAAAATTTTAACCAGTCATCGTTCTCACAACACTGAGGACCAGTCATTCGAAATGACTTCTCCATGCATTTTATGCATTGGTAAAAGCACTATGATGAAAAGTGTGATATGTTTTCAGGTATCTCCTATACTAATAGAGCCACATGCTCACCGGTTTGCCACATGATGTAGGCTAATGGACTGAACAAGAAACCACCAAAAATTTTAACCAGTCATCGTTCTCACAACACTGAGGACCAGTCATTCGAAATGACTTCTCCATACATTTTATGCATTGGTAAAAGCTCTATGATGAAAAGTGTGATATGTTTTCAGGTATCTCCTATACTAATAGAGCCACATGCTCACCGGTTTGCCACATGATGTAGGCCTATGGACTGAACAAGAAACCACCAAAAATTTTAACCAGTCATCGTTCTCACAACACTGAGGACCAGTCATTCGAAATGACTTCTCCATGCATTTTATGCATTGGTAAAAGCACTATGATGAAAAGTGTGATATGTTTTCAGGTATCTCCTATACTAATAGAGCCACATGCTCACCGGTTTGCCACATGATGTAGGCTAATGGACTGAACAAGAAACCACCAAAAATTTTAACCAGTCATCGTTCTCACAACACTGAGGACCAGTCATTCGAAATGACTTCTCCATGCATTTTATGCATTGGTAAAAGCACTATGATGAAAAGTGTGATATGTTTTCAGGTATCTCCTATACTATTAGAGCCACATGCTCACCGGTTTGCCACATGATGTAGGCCTATGGACTGAACAAGAAACCACCAAAAATTTTAACCAGTCATCGTTCTCACAACACTGAGGACCAGTCATTCGAAATGACTTCTCCATGCATTTTATGCATTGGTAAAAGAACTATGATGAAAAGTGTGATATGTTTTCAGGTATCTCCTATACTAATAGAGCCACATGCTCACCGGTTTGCCACATGATGTAGGCCTATGGACTGAACAAGAAACCACCAAAAATTTTAACCAGTCATCGTTCTCACAACACTGAGGACCAGTCATTCGAAATGACTTCTCCATGCATTTTATGCATTGGTAAAAGCACTATGATGAAAAGTGTGATATGTTTTCAGGTATCTCCTATACTAATAGAGCCACATGCTCACCGGTTTGCCACATGATGTAGGCCTATGGACTGAACAAGAAACCACCAAAAATTTTAACCAGTCATCGTTCTCACAACACTGAGGACCAGTCATTCGAAATGACTTCTCCATGCATTTTATGCATTGGTAAAAGCACTATGATGAAAAGTGTGATATGTTTTCAGGTATCTCCTATACTAATAGAGCCACATGCTCACCGGTTTGCCACATGATGTAGGCCTATGGACTGAACAAGAAACCACCAAAAATTTTAACCAGTCATCGTTCTCACAACACTGAGGACCAGTCATTCGAAATGACTTCTCCATGCATTTTATGCATTGGTAAAAGCACTATGATGAAAAGTGTGATATGTTTTCAGGTATCTCCTATACTAATAGAGCCACATGCTCACCGGTTTGCCACATGATGTAGGCCTATGGACTGAACAAGAAACCACCAAAAATTTTAACCAGTCATCGTTCTCACAACACTGAGGACCAGTCATATGAAATGACTTCTCCATGCATTTTATGCATTGGTAAAAGCACTATGATGAAAAGTGTGATATGTTTTCAGGTATCTCCTATACTAATAGAGCCACATGCTCACCGGTTTGCCACATGATGTAGGCTAATGGACTGAACAAGAAACCACCAAAATTTTAACCAGTCATCGTTCTCACAACACTGAGGACCAGTCATTCGAAATGACTTCTCCATACATTTTATGCATTGGTAAAAGCTCTATGATGAAAAGTGTGATATGTTTTCAGGTATCTCCTATACTAATAGAGCCACATGCTCACCGGTTTGCCACATGATGTAGGCCTATGGACTGAACAAGAAACCACCAAAAATTTTAACCAGTCATCGTTCTCACAACACTGAGGACCAGTCATTCGAAATGACTTCTCCATGCATTTTATGCATTGGTAAAAGCACTATGATGAAAAGTGTGATATGTTTTCAGGTATCTCCTATACTAATAGAGCCACATGCTCACCGGTTTGCCACATGATGTAGGCTAATGGACTGAACAAGAAACCACCAAAAATTTTAACCAGTCATCGTTCTCACAACACTGAGGACCAGTCATTCGAAATGACTTCTCCATACATTTTATGCATTGGTAAAAGCTCTATGATGAAAAGTGTGATATGTTTTCAGGTATCTCCTATACTAATAGAGCCACATGCTCACCGGTTTGCCACATGATGTAGGCCTATGGACTGAACAAGAAACCACCAAAAATTTTAACCAGTCATCGTTCTCACAACACTGAGGACCAGTCATTCGAAATGACTTCTCCATGCATTTTATGCATTGGTAAAAGCACTATGATGAAAAGTGTGATATGTTTTCAGGTATCTCCTATACTAATAGAGCCACATGCTCACCGGTTTGCCACATGATGTAGGCCTATGGACTGAACAAGAAACCACCAAAAATTTTAACCAGTCATCGTTCTCACAACACTGAGGACCAGTCATTCGAAATGACTTCTCCATGCATTTTATGCATTGGTAAAAGCACTATGATGAAAAGTGTGATATGTTTTCAGGTATCTCCTATACTAATAGAGCCACATGCTCACCGGTTTGCCACATGTTGTAGGCCTATGGACTGAACAAGAAACCACCAAAAATTTTAACCAGTCATCGTTCTCACAACACTGAGGACCAGTCATTCGAAATGACTTCTCCATGCATTTTATGCATTGATAAAAGCACTATGATGAAAAGTGTGATATGTTTTCAGGTATCTCCTATACTAATAGAGCCACATGCTCACCGGTTTGCCACATGATGTAGGCCTATGGACTGAACAAGAAACCACCAAAAATTTTAACCAGTCATCGTTCTCACAACACTGAGGACCAGTCATTCGAAATGACTTCTCCATGCATTTTATGCATTGGTAAAAGCACTATGATGAAAAGTATGATATGTTTTCAGGTATCTCCTATACTAATAGAGCCACATGCTCACCGGTTTGCCACATGATGTAGGCCTATGTACTGAACAAGAAACCACCAAAAATTTTAACCAGTCATCGTTCTCACAACACTGAGGACCAGTCATTCGAAATGACTTCTCCATGCATTTTATGCATTGGTAAAAGCACTATGATGAAAAGTGTGATATGTTTTCAGGTATCTCCTATACTAATAGAGCCACATGCTCACCGGTTTGCCACATGATGTAGGCCTATGGACTGAACAAGAAACCACCAAAAATTTTAACCAGTCATCGTTCTCACAACACTGAGGACCAGTCATTCGAAATGACTTCTCCATGCATTTTATGCATTGGTAAAAGCACTATGATGAAAAGTGTGATATGTTTTCAGGTATCTCCTATACTAATAAAGCCACATGCTCACCGGTTTGCCACATGATGTAGGCCTATGGACTGAACAAGAAACCACCAAAAATTTTAACCAGTCATCGTTCTCACAACACTGAGGACCAGTCATTCGAAATGACTTCTCCATGCATTTTATGCATTGGTAAAAGCACTATGATGAAAAGTGTGATATGTTTTCAGGTATCTCCTATACTAATAGAGCCACATGCTCACCGGTTTGCCACATGATGTAGGCCTATGGACTGAACAAGAAACCACCAAAAATTTTAACCAGTCATCGTTCTCACAACACTGAGGACCAGTCATTCGAAATGACTTCTCCATGCATTTTATGCATTGGTAAAAGCACTATGATGAAAAGCGTGATATGTTTTCAGGTATCTCCTATACTAATAGAGCCACATGCTCACCGGTTTGCCACATGATGTAGGCCTATGGACTGAACAAGAAACCACCAAAAATTTTAACCAGTCATCGTTCTCACAACACTGAGGACCAGTCATTCGAAATGACTTCTCCATGCATTTTATGCATTGGTAAAAGCACTATGATGAAAAGTGTGATATGTTTTCAGGTATCTCCTATACTAATAGAGCCACATGCTCACCGGTTTGCCACATGTTGTAGGCCTATGGACTGAACAAGAAACCACCAAAAATTTTAACCAGTCATCGTTCTCACAACACTGAGGACCAGTCATTCGAAATGACTTCTCCATGCATTTTATGCATTGGTAAAAGCACTATGATGAAAAGTGTGATATGTTTTCAGGTATCTCCTATACTAATAGAGCCACATGCTCACCGGTTTGCCACATGATGTAGGCTAATGGACTGAACAAGAAACCACCAAAAATTTTAACCAGTCATCGTTCTCACAACACTGAGGACCCGTCATTCGAAATGACTTCTCCATGCATTTTATGCATTGGTAAAAGCACTATGATGAAAAGTGTGATATGTTTTCAGGTATCTCCTATACTAATAGAGCCACATGCTCACCGGTTTGCCACATGATGTAGGCCTATGGACTGAACAAGAAACCACCAAAAATTTTAACCAGTCATCGTTCTCACAACACTGAGGACCAGTCATTCGAAATGACTTCTCCATGCATTTTATGCATTGGTAAAAGCACTATGATGAAAAGTGTGATATGTTTTCAGGTATCTCCTATACTAATAGAGCCACATGCTCACCGGTTTGCCACATGATGTAGGCCTATGGACTGAACAAGAAACCACCAAAAATTTTAACCAGTCATCGTTCTCACAACACTGAGGACCAGTCATTCGAAATGACTTCTCCATGCATTTTATGCATTGGTAAAAGCACTATGATGAAAAGTGTGATATGTTTTCAGGTATCTCCTATACTAATAGAGCCACATGCTCACCGGTTTGCCACATGTTGTAGGCCTATGGACTGAACAAGAAACCACCAAAAATTTTAACCAGTCATCGTTCTCACAACACTGAGGACCAGTCATTCGAAATGACTTCTCCATGCATTTTATGCATTGATAAAAGCACTATGATGAAAAGTGTGATATGTTTTCAGGTATCTCCTATACTAATAGAGCCACATGCTCACCGGTTTGCCACATGATGTAGGCCTATGGACTGAACAAGAAACCACCAAAAATTTTAACCAGTCATCGTTCTCACAACACTGAGGACCAGTCATTCGAAATGACTTCTCCATGCATTTTATGCATTGGTAAAAGCACTATGATGAAAAGTATGATATGTTTTCAGGTATCTCCTATACTAATAGAGCCACATGCTCACCGGTTTGCCACATGATGTAGGCCTATGTACTGAACAAGAAACCACCAAAAATTTTAACCAGTCATCGTTCTCACAACACTGAGGACCAGTCATTCGAAATGACTTCTCCATGCATTTTATGCATTGGTAAAAGCACTATGATGAAAAGTGTGATATGTTTTCAGGTATCTCCTATACTAATAGAGCCACATGCTCACCGGTTTGCCACATGATGTAGGCCTATGGACTGAACAAGAAACCACCAAAAATTTTAACCAGTCATCGTTCTCACAACACTGAGGACCAGTCATTCGAAATGACTTCTCCATGCATTTTATGCATTGGTAAAAGCACTATGATGAAAAGTGTGATATGTTTTCAGGTATCTCCTATACTAATAGAGCCACATGCTCACCGGTTTGCCACATGATGTAGGCCTATGGACTGAACAAGAAACCACCAAAAATTTTAACCAGTCATCGTTCTCACAACACTGAGGACCAGTCATTCGAAATGACTTCTCCATGCATTTTATGCATTGGTAAAAGCACTATGATGAAAAGTGTGATATGTTTTCAGGTATCTCCTATACTAATAGAGCCACATGCTCACCGGTTTGCCACATGATGTAGGCCTATGGACTGAACAAGAAACCACCAAAAATTTTAACCAGTCATCGTTCTCACAACACTGAGGACCAGTCATTCGAAATGACTTCTCCATGCATTTTATGCATTGG
The DNA here is from genome assembly GCF_032444005.1 of Ranitomeya imitator. Taxonomy (NCBI): domain Eukaryota; kingdom Metazoa; phylum Chordata; class Amphibia; order Anura; family Dendrobatidae; genus Ranitomeya; species Ranitomeya imitator. The sequence goes on from NW_027194246.1 coordinate 52,002, forward strand.
TAAAAGCTCTATGATGAAAAGTGTGATATGTTTTCAGGTATCTCCTATACTAATAGAGCCACATGCTCACCGGTTTGCCACATGATGTAGGCCTATGTACTGAACAAGAAACCACCAAAAATTTTAACCAGTCATCGTTCTCACAACACTGAGGACCAGTCATTCGAAATGACTTCTCCATGCATTTTATGCATTGGTAAAAGCACTATGATGAAAAGTGTGATATGTTTTCAGGTATCTCCTATACTAATAGAGCCACATGCTCACCGGTTTGCCACATGATGTAGGCCTATGGACTGAACAAGAAACCACCAAAAATTTTAACCAGTCATCGTTCTCACAACACTGAGGACCAGTCATTCGAAATGACTTCTCCATGCATTTTATGCATTGGTAAAAGCACTATGATGAAAAGTGTGATATGTTTTCAGGTATCTCCTATACTAATAGAGCCACATGCTCACCGGTTTGCCACATGATGTAGGCCTATGGACTGAACAAGAAACCACCAAAAATTTTAACCAGTCATCGTTCTCACAACACTGAGGACCAGTCATTCGAAATGACTTCTCCATGCATTTTATGCATTGGTAAAAGCACTATGATGAAAAGTGTGATATGTTTTCAGGTATCTCCTATACTAATAGAGCCACATGCTCACCGGTTTGCCACATGTTGTAGGCCTATGGACTGAACAAGAAACCACCAAAAATTTTAACCAGTCATCGTTCTCACAACACTGAGGACCAGTCATTCGAAATGACTTCTCCATGCATTTTATGCATTGGTAAAAGCACTATGATGAAAAGTGTGATATGTTTTCAGGTATCTCCTATACTAATAGAGCCACATGCTCACCGGTTTGCCACATGATGTAGGCCTATGGACTGAACAAGAAACCACCAAAAATTTTAACCAGTCATCGTTCTCACAACACTGAGGACCAGTCATTCGAAATGACTTCTCCATGCATTTTATGCATTGGTAAAAGCACTATGATGAAAAGTGTGATATGTTTTCAGGTATCTCCTATACTAATAGAGCCACATGCTCACCGGTTTGCCACATGATGTAGGCCTATGGACTGAACAAGAAACCACCAAAAATTTTAACCAGTCATCGTTCTCACAACACTGAGGACCAGTCATTCGAAATGACTTCTCCATGCATTTTATGCATTGGTAAAAGCACTATGATGAAAAGTGTGATATGTTTTCAGGTATCTCCTATACTAATAGAGCCACATGCTCACCGGTTTGCCACATGTTGTAGGCCTATGGACTGAACAAGAAACCACCAAAAATTTTAACCAGTCATCGTTCTCACAACACTGAGGACCAGTCATTCGAAATGACTTCTCCATGCATTTTATGCATTGGTAAAAGCACTATGATGAAAAGTGTGATATGTTTTCAGGTATCTCCTATACTAATAGAGCCACATGCTCACCGGTTTGCCACATGATGTAGGCTAATGGACTGAACAAGAAACCACCAAAAATTTTAACCAGTCATCGTTCTCACAACACTGAGGACCCGTCATTCGAAATGACTTCTCCATGCATTTTATGCATTGGTAAAAGCACTATGATGAAAAGTGTGATATGTTTTCAGGTATCTCCTATACTAATAGAGCCACATGCTCACCGGTTTGCCACATGTTGTAGGCCTATGGACTGAACAAGAAACCACCAAAAATTTTAACCAGTCATCGTTCTCACAACACTGAGGACCAGTCATTCGAAATGACTTCTCCATGCATATTATGCATTGGTAAAAGCACTATGATGAAAAGTGTGATATGTTTTCAGGTATCTCCTATACTAATAGAGCCACATGCTCACCGGTTTGCCACATGATGTAGGCTAATGGACTGAACAAGAAACCACCAAAAATTTTAACCAGTCATCGTTCTCACAACACTGAGGACCCGTCATTCGAAATGACTTCTCCATGCATTTTATGCATTGGTAAAAGCACTATGATGAAAAGTGTGATATGTTTTCAGGTATCTCCTATACTAATAGAGCCACATGCTCACCGGTTTGCCACATGATGTAGGCCCATGGACTGAACAAGAAACCACCAAAAATTTTAACCAGTCATCGTTCTCACAACACTGAGGACCAGTCATTCGAAATGACTTCTCCATGCATTTTATGCATTGGTAAAAGCACTATGATGAAAAGTGTGATATGTTTCCAGGTATCTCCTATACTAATAGAGCCACATGCTCACCGGTTTGCCACATGATGTAGGCTAATGGACTGAACAAGAAACCACCAAAAATTTTAACCAGTCATCGTTCTCACAACACTGAGGACCAGTCATTCGAAATGACTTCTCCATGCATTTTATGCATTGGTAAAAGCACTATGATGAAAAGTGTGATATGTTTTCAGGTATCTCCTATACTAATAGAGCCACATGCTCACCGGTTTGCCACATGATGTAGGCCTATGGACTGAACAAGAAACCACCAAAAATTTTAACCAGTCATCGCTCTCACAACACTGAGGACCAGTCATTCGAAATGACTTCTCCATGCATTTTATGCATTGGTAAAAGCTCTATGATGAAAAGTGTGATATGTTTTCAGGTATCTCCTATACTAATAGAGCCACATGCTCACCGGTTTGCCACATGATGTAGGCCTATGTACTGAACAAGAAACCACCAAAAATTTTAACCAGTCATCGTTCTCACAACACTGAGGACCAGTCATTCGAAATGACTTCTCCATGCATTTTATGCATTGGTAAAAGCACTATGATGAAAAGTGTGATATGTTTTCAGGTATCTCCTATACTAATAGAGCCACATGCTCACCGGTTTGCCACATGATGTAGGCCTATGGACTGAACAAGAAACCACCAAAAATTTTAACCAGTCATCGTTCTCACAACACTGAGGACCAGTCATTCGAAATGACTTCTCCATGCATTTTATGCATTGGTAAAAGCACTATGATGAAAAGTGTGATATGTTTTCAGGTATCTCCTATACTAATAGAGCCACATGCTCACCGGTTTGCCACATGATGTAGGCCTATGGACTGAACAAGAAACCACCAAAAATTTTAACCAGTCATCGTTCTCACAACACTGAGGACCAGTCATTCGAAATGACTTCTCCATGCATTTTATGCATTGGTAAAAGCACTATGATGAAAAGTGTGATATGTTTTCAGGTATCTCCTATACTAATAGAGCCACATGCTCACCGGTTTGCCACATGTTGTAGGCCTATGGACTGAACAAGAAACCACCAAAAATTTTAACCAGTCATCGTTCTCACAACACTGAGGACCAGTCATTCGAAATGACTTCTCCATGCATTTTATGCATTGGTAAAAGCACTATGATGAAAAGTGTGATATGTTTTCAGGTATCTCCTATACTAATAGAGCCACATGCTCACCGGTTTGCCACATGATGTAGGCCTATGGACTGAACAAGAAACCACCAAAAATTTTAACCAGTCATCGTTCTCACAACACTGAGGACCAGTCATTCGAAATGACTTCTCCATGCATTTTATGCATTGGTAAAAGCACTATGATGAAAAGTGTGATATGTTTTCAGGTATCTCCTATACTAATAGAGCCACATGCTCACCGGTTTGCCACATGATATAGGCCTATGGACTGAACAAGAAACCACCAAAAATTTTAACCAGTCATCGTTCTCACAACACTGAGGACCAGTCATTCGAAATGACTTCTCCATGCATTTTATGCATTGGTAAAAGCACTATGATGAAAAGTGTGATATGTTTTCAGGTATCTCCTATACTAATAGAGCCACATGCTCACCGGTTTGCCACATGTTGTAGGCCTATGGACTGAACAAGAAACCACCAAAAATTTTAACCAGTCATCGTTCTCACAACACTGAGGACCAGTCATTCGAAATGACTTCTCCATGCATTTTATGCATTGGTAAAAGCACTATGATGAAAAGTGTGATATGTTTTCAGGTATCTCCTATACTAATAGAGCCACATGCTCACCGGTTTGCCACATGATGTAGGCTAATGGACTGAACAAGAAACCACCAAAAATTTTAACCAGTCATCGTTCTCACAACACTGAGGACCCGTCATTCGAAATGACTTCTCCATGCATTTTATGCATTGGTAAAAGCACTATGATGAAAAGTGTGATATGTTTTCAGGTATCTCCTATACTAATAGAGCCACATGCTCACCGGTTTGCCACATGATGTAGGCCTATGGACTGAACAAGAAACCACCAAAAATTTTAACCAGTCATCGTTCTCACAACACTGAGGACCAGTCATTCGAAATGACTTCTCCATGCATTTTATGCATTGGTAAAAGCACTATGATGAAAAGTGTGATATGTTTTCAGGTATCTCCTATACTAATAGAGCCACATGCTCACCGGTTTGCCACATGATGTAGGCCTATGGACTGAACAAGAAACCACCAAAAATTTTAACCAGTCATCGTTCTCACAACACTGAGGACCAGTCATTCGAAATGACTTCTCCATGCATTTTATGCATTGGTAAAAGCACTATGATGAAAAGTGTGATATGTTTTCAGGTATCTCCTATACTAATAGAGCCACATGCTCACCGGTTTGCCACATGTTGTAGGCCTATGGACTGAACAAGAAACCACCAAAAATTTTAACCAGTCATCGTTCTCACAACACTGAGGACCAGTCATTCGAAATGACTTCTCCATGCATTTTATGCATTGATAAAAGCACTATGATGAAAAGTGTGATATGTTTTCAGGTATCTCCTATACTAATAGAGCCACATGCTCACCGGTTTGCCACATGATGTAGGCCTATGGACTGAACAAGAAACCACCAAAAATTTTAACCAGTCATCGTTCTCACAACACTGAGGACCAGTCATTCGAAATGACTTCTCCATGCATTTTATGCATTGGTAAAAGCACTATGATGAAAAGTATGATATGTTTTCAGGTATCTCCTATACTAATAGAGCCACATGCTCACCGGTTTGCCACATGATGTAGGCCTATGTACTGAACAAGAAACCACCAAAAATTTTAACCAGTCATCGTTCTCACAACACTGAGGACCAGTCATTCGAAATGACTTCTCCATGCATTTTATGCATTGGTAAAAGCACTATGATGAAAAGTGTGATATGTTTTCAGGTATCTCCTATACTAATAGAGCCACATGCTCACCGGTTTGCCACATGATGTAGGCCTATGGACTGAACAAGAAACCACCAAAAATTTTAACCAGTCATCGTTCTCACAACACTGAGGACCAGTCATTTGAAATGACTTCTCCATGCATTTTATGCATTGGTAAAAGCACTATGATGAAAAGTGTGATATGTTTTCAGGTATCTCCTATACTAATAGAGCCACATGCTCACCGGTTTGCCACATGTTGTAGGCCTATGGACTGAACAAGAAACCACCAAAAATTTTAACCAGTCATCGTTCTCACAACACTGAGGACCAGTCATTCGAAATGACTTCTCCATGCATTTTATGCATTGGTAAAAGCACTATGATGAAAAGTGTGATGTTTTCAGGTATCTCCTATACTAATAGAGCCACATGCTCACCGGTTTGCCACATGATGTAGGCCTATGGACTGAACAAGAAACCACCAAAAGTTTTAACCAGTCATCGTTCTCACAACACTGAGGACCAGTCATTCGAAATGACTTCTCCATGCATTTTATGCATTGGTAAAAGCACTATGATGAAAAGTGTGATATGTTTTCAGGTATCTCCTATACTAATAGAGCCACATGCTCACCGGTTTGCCACATGATGTAGGCCTATGGACTGAACAAGAAACCACCAAAAATTTTAACCAGTCATCGTTCTCACAACACTGAGGACCAGTCATTCGAAATGACTTCTCCATGCATTTTATGCATTGGTAAAAGCACTATGATGAAAAGTGTGATATGTTTTCAGGTATCTCCTATACTAATAGAGCCACATGCTCACCGGTTTGCCACATGATGTAGGCCTATGGACTGAACAAGAAACCACCAAAAGTTTTAACCAGTCATCGTTCTCACAACACTGAGGACCAGTCATTCGAAATGACTTCTCCATGCATTTTATGCATTGGTAAAAGCACTATGATGAAAAGTGTGATATGTTTTCAGGTATCTCCTATACTAATAGAGCCACATGCTCACCGGTTTGCCACATGATGTAGGCCTATGGACTGAACAAGAAACCACCAAAAATTTTAACCAGTCATCGTTCTCACAACACTGAGGACCAGTCATTCGAAATGACTTCTCCATGCATTTTATGCATTGGTAAAAGCACTATGATGAAAAGTGTGATATGTTTTCAGGTATCTCCTATACTAAGAGCCACATGCTCACCGGTTTGCCACATGATGTAGGCCTATGGACTGAACAAGAAACCACCAAAAATTTTAACCAGTCATCGTTCTCACAACACTGAGGACCAGTCATTCGAAATGACTTCTCCATGCATTTTATGCATTGGTAAAAGCACTATGATGAAAAGTGTGATATGTTTTCAGAACGATGACTGGTTAAAATTTTTGGTGGTTTCTTGTTCAGTCCATAGGCCTACAACATGTGGCAAACCGGTGAGCATGTGGCTCTATTAGTATAGGAGATACCTGAAAACATATCACACTTTTCATCATAGTGCTTTTACCAATGCATAAAATGCATGGAGAAGTCATTTCGAATGACTGGTCCTCAGTGTTGTGAGAACGATGACTGGTTAAAATTTTTGGTGGTTTCTTGTTCAGTCCATAGGCCTACATCATGTGGCAAACCGGTGAGCATGTGGCTCTATTAGTATAGGAGATACCTGAAAACATATCACACTTTTCATCATAGTGCTTTTACCAATGCATAAAATGCATGGAGAAGTCATTTCGAATGACTGGTCCTCAGTGTTGTGAGAACGATGACTGGTTAAAATTTTTGGTGGTTTCTTGTTCAGTCCATAGGCCTACATCATGTGGCAAACCGGTGAGCATGTGGCTCTATTAGTATAGGAGATACCTGAAAACATATCACACTTTTCATCATAGTGCTTTTACCAATGCATAAAATGCATGGAGAAGTCATTTCGAATGACGGGTCCTCAGTGTTGTGAGAACGATGACTGGTTAAAATTTTTGGTGGTTTCTTGTTCAGTCCATTAGCCTACATCATGTGGCAAACCGGTGAGCATGTGGCTCTATTAGTATAGGAGATACCTGAAAACATATCACACTTTTCATCATAGTGCTTTTACCAATGCATAAAATGCATGGAGAAGTCATTTCGAATGACTGGTCCTCAGTGTTGTGAGAACGATGACTGGTTAAAATTTTTGGTGGTTTCTTGTTCAGTCCATAGGCCTACAACATGTGGCAAACCGGTGAGCATGTGGCTCTATTAGTATAGGAGATACCTGAAAACATATCACACTTTTCATCATAGTGCTTTTACCAATGCATAAAATGCATGGAGAAGTCATTTCGAATGACTGGTCCTCAGTGTTGTGAGAACGATGACTGGTTAAAATTTTTGGTGGTTTCTTGTTCAGTCCATAGGCCTACATCATGTGGCAAACCGGTGAGCATGTGGCTCTATTAGTATAGGAGATACCTGAAAACATATCACACTTTTCATCATAGTGCTTTTACCAATGCATAAAATGCATGGAGAAGTCATTTCGAATGACTGGTCCTCAGTGTTGTGAGAACGATGACTGGTTAAAATTTTTGGTGGTTTCTTGTTCAGTCCATAGGCCTACATCATGTGGCAAACCGGTGAGCATGTGGCTCTTAGTATAGGAGATACCTGAAAACATATCACACTTTTCATCATAGTGCTTTTACCAATGCATAAAATGCATGGAGAAGTCATTTCGAATGACTGGTCCTCAGTGTTGTGAGAACGATGACTGGTTAAAATTTTTGGTGGTTTCTTGTTCAGTCCATAGGCCTACATCATGTGGCAAACCGGTGAGCATGTGGCTCTATTAGTATAGGAGATACCTGAAAACATATCACACTTTTCATCATAGTGCTTTTACCAATGCATAAAATGCATGGAGAAGTCATTTCGAATGACTGGTCCTCAGTGTTGTGAGAACGATGACTGGTTAAAACTTTTGGTGGTTTCTTGTTCAGTCCATAGGCCTACATCATGTGGCAAACCGGTGAGCATGTGGCTCTATTAGTATAGGAGATACCTGAAAACATATCACACTTTTCATCATAGTGCTTTTACCAATGCATAAAATGCATGGAGAAGTCATTTCGAATGACTGGTCCTCAGTGTTGTGAGAACGATGACTGGTTAAAATTTTTGGTGGTTTCTTGTTCAGTCCATAGGCCTACATCATGTGGCAAACCGGTGAGCATGTGGCTCTATTAGTATAGGAGATACCTGAAAACATATCACACTTTTCATCATAGTGCTTTTACCAATGCATAAAATGCATGGAGAAGTCATTTCGAATGACTGGTCCTCAGTGTTGTGAGAACGATGACTGGTTAAAACTTTTGGTGGTTTCTTGTTCAGTCCATAGGCCTACATCATGTGGCAAACCGGTGAGCATGTGGCTCTATTAGTATAGGAGATACCTGAAAACATCACACTTTTCATCATAGTGCTTTTACCAATGCATAAAATGCATGGAGAAGTCATTTCGAATGACTGGTCCTCAGTGTTGTGAGAACGATGACTGGTTAAAATTTTTGGTGGTTTCTTGTTCAGTCCATAGGCCTACAACATGTGGCAAACCGGTGAGCATGTGGCTCTATTAGTATAGGAGATACCTGAAAACATATCACACTTTTCATCATAGTGCTTTTACCAATGCATAAAATGCATGGAGAAGTCATTTCGAATGACTGGTCCTCAGTGTTGTGAGAACGATGACTGGTTAAAATTTTTGGTGGTTTCTTGTTCAGTCCATAGGCCTACATCATGTGGCAAACCGGTGAGCATGTGGCTCTATTAGTATAGGAGATACCTGAAAACATATCACACTTTTCATCATAGTGCTTTTACCAATGCATAAAATGCATGGAGAAGTCATTTCGAATGACTGGTCCTCAGTGTTGTGAGAACGATGACTGGTTAAAATTTTTGGTGGTTTCTTGTTCAGTACATAGGCCTACATCATGTGGCAAACCGGTGAGCATGTGGCTCTATTAGTATAGGAGATACCTGAAAACATATCATACTTTTCATCATAGTGCTTTTACCAATGCATAAAATGCATGGAGAAGTCATTTCGAATGACTGGTCCTCAGTGTTGTGAGAACGATGACTGGTTAAAATTTTTGGTGGTTTCTTGTTCAGTCCATAGGCCTACATCATGTGGCAAACCGGTGAGCATGTGGCTCTATTAGTATAGGAGATACCTGAAAACATATCACACTTTTCATCATAGTGCTTTTATCAATGCATAAAATGCATGGAGAAGTCATTTCGAATGACTGGTCCTCAGTGTTGTGAGAACGATGACTGGTTAAAATTTTTGGTGGTTTCTTGTTCAGTCCATAGGCCTACAACATGTGGCAAACCGGTGAGCATGTGGCTCTATTAGTATAGGAGATACCTGAAAACATATCACACTTTTCATCATAGTGCTTTTACCAATGCATAAAATGCATGGAGAAGTCATTTCGAATGACTGGTCCTCAGTGTTGTGAGAACGATGACTGGTTAAAATTTTTGGTGGTTTCTTGTTCAGTCCATAGGCCTACATCATGTGGCAAACCGGTGAGCATGTGGCTCTATTAGTATAGGAGATACCTGAAAACATATCACACTTTTCATCATAGTGCTTTTACCAATGCATAAAATGCATGGAGAAGTCATTTCGAATGACTGGTCCTCAGTGTTGTGAGAACGATGACTGGTTAAAATTTTTGGTGGTTTCTTGTTCAGTCCATAGGCCTACATCATGTGGCAAACCGGTGAGCATGTGGCTCTATTAGTATAGGAGATACCTGAAAACATATCACACTTTTCATCATAGTGCTTTTACCAATGCATAAAATGCATGGAGAAGTCATTTCGAATGACGGGTCCTCAGTGTTGTGAGAACGATGACTGGTTAAAATTTTTGGTGGTTTCTTGTTCAGTCCATTAGCCTACATCATGTGGCAAACCGGTGAGCATGTGGCTCTATTAGTATAGGAGATACCTGAAAACATATCACACTTTTCATCATAGTGCTTTTACCAATGCATAAAATGCATGGAGAAGTCATTTCGAATGACTGGTCCTCAGTGTTGTGAGAACGATGACTGGTTAAAATTTTTGGTGGTTTCTTGTTCAGTCCATAGGCCTACAACATGTGGCAAACCGGTGAGCATGTGGCTCTATTAGTATAGGAGATACCTGAAAACATATCACACTTTTCATCATAGTGCTTTTACCAATGCATAAAATGCATGGAGAAGTCATTTCGAATGACTGGTCCTCAGTGTTGTGAGAACGATGACTGGTTAAAATTTTTGGTGGTTTCTTGTTCAGTCCATAGGCCTATATCATGTGGCAAACCGGTGAGCATGTGGCTCTATTAGTATAGGAGATACCTGAAAACATATCACACTTTTCATCATAGTGCTTTTACCAATGCATAAAATGCATGGAGAAGTCATTTCGAATGACTGGTCCTCAGTGTTGTGAGAACGATGACTGGTTAAAATTTTTGGTGGTTTCTTGTTCAGTCCATAGGCCTACATCATGTGGCAAACCGGTGAGCATGTGGCTCTATTAGTATAGGAGATACCTGAAAACATATCACACTTTTCATCATAGTGCTTTTACCAATGCATAAAATGCATGGAGAAGTCATTTCGAATGACTGGTCCTCAGTGTTGTGAGAACGATGACTGGTTAAAATTTTTGGTGGTTTCTTGTTCAGTCCATAGGCCTACAACATGTGGCAAACCGGTGAGCATGTGGCTCTATTAGTATAGGAGATACCTGAAAACATATCACACTTTTCATCATAGTGCTTTTACCAATGCATAAAATGCATGGAGAAGTCATTTCGAATGACTGGTCCTCAGTGTTGTGAGAACGATGACTGGTTAAAATTTTTGGTGGTTTCTTGTTCAGTCCATAGGCCTACATCATGTGGCAAACCGGTGAGCATGTGGCTCTATTAGTATAGGAGATACCTGAAAACATATCACACTTTTCATCATAGTGCTTTTACCAATGCATAAAATGCATGGAGAAGTCATTTCGAATGACTGGTCCTCAGTGTTGTGAGAACGATGACTGGTTAAAATTTTTGGTGGTTTCTTGTTCAGTCCATAGGCCTACATCATGTGGCAAACCGGTGAGCATGTGGCTCTATTAGTATAGGAGATACCTGAAAACATATCACACTTTTCATCATAGTGCTTTTACCAATGCATAAAATGCATGGAGAAGTCATTTCGAATGACTGGTCCTCAGTGTTGTGAGAACGATGACTGGTTAAAATTTTTGGTGGTTTCTTGTTCAGTACATAGGCCTACATCATGTGGCAAACCGGTGAGCATGTGGCTCTATTAGTATAGGAGATACCTGAAAACATATCACACTTTTCATCATAGAGCTTTTACCAATGCATAAAATGCATGGAGAAGTCATTTCGAATGACTGGTCCTCAGTGTTGTGAGAGCGATGACTGGTTAAAATTTTTGGTGGTTTCTTGTTCAGTCCATAGGCCTACATCATGTGGCAAACCGGTGAGCATGTGGCTCTATTAGTATAGGAGATACCTGAAAACATATCACACTTTTCATCATAGTGCTTTTACCAATGCATAAAATGCATGGAGAAGTCATTTCGAATGACTGGTCCTCAGTGTTGTGAGAACGATGACTGGTTAAAATTTTTGGTGGTTTCTTGTTCAGTCCATTAGCCTACATCATGTGGCAAACCGGTGAGCATGTGGCTCTATTAGTATAGGAGATACCTGGAAACATATCACACTTTTCATCATAGTGCTTTTACCAATGCATAAAATGCATGGAGAAGTCATTTCGAATGACTGGTCCTCAGTGTTGTGAGAACGATGACTGGTTAAAATTTTTGGTGGTTTCTTGTTCAGTCCATGGGCCTACATCATGTGGCAAACCGGTGAGCATGTGGCTCTATTAGTATAGGAGATACCTGAAAACATATCACACTTTTCATCATAGTGCTTTTACCAATGCATAAAATGCATGGAGAAGTCATTTCGAATGACGGGTCCTCAGTGTTGTGAGAACGATGACTGGTTAAAATTTTTGGTGGTTTCTTGTTCAGTCCATTAGCCTACATCATGTGGCAAACCGGTGAGCATGTGGCTCTATTAGTATAGGAGATACCTGAAAACATATCACACTTTTCATCATAGTGCTTTTACCAATGCATAATATGCATGGAGAAGTCATTTCGAGTGACTGGTCCTCAGTGTTGTGAGAACGATGACTGGTTAAAATTTTTGGTGGTTTCTTGTTCAGTCCATAGGCCTACAACATGTGGCAAACCGGTGAGCATGTGGCTCTATTAGTATAGGAGATACCTGAAAACATATCACACTTTTCATCATAGTGCTTTTACCAATGCATAAAATGCATGGAGAAGTCATTTCGAATGACGGGTCCTCAGTGTTGTGAGAACGATGACTGGTTAAAATTTTTGGTGGTTTCTTGTTCAGTCCATTAGCCTACATCATGTGGCAAACCGGTGAGCATGTGGCTCTATTAGTATAGGAGATACCTGAAAACATATCACACTTTTCATCATAGTGCTTTTACCAATGCATAAAATGCATGGAGAAGTCATTTCGAATGACTGGTCCTCAGTGTTGTGAGAACGATGACTGGTTAAAATTTTTGGTGGTTTCTTGTTCAGTCCATAGGCCTACAACATGTGGCAAACCGGTGAGCATGTGGCTCTATTAGTATAGGAGATACCTGAAAACATATCACACTTTTCATCATAGTGCTTTTACCAATGCATAAAATGCATGGAGAAGTCATTTCGAATGACTGGTCCTCAGTGTTGTGAGAACGATGACTGGTTAAAATTTTTGGTGGTTTCTTGTTCAGTCCATAGGCCTACATCATGTGGCAAACCGGTGAGCATGTGGCTCTATTAGTATAGGAGATACCTGAAAACATATCACACTTTTCATCATAGTGCTTTTACCAATGCATAAAATGCATGGAGAAGTCATTTCGAATGACTGGTCCTCAGTGTTGTGAGAACGATGACTGGTTAAAATTTTTGGTGGTTTCTTGTTCAGTCCATAGGCCTACATCATGTGGCAAACCGGTGAGCATGTGGCTCTATTAGTATAGGAGATACCTGAAAACATATCACACTTTTCATCATAGTGCTTTTACCAATGCATAAAATGCATGGAGAAGTCATTTCGAATGACTGGTCCTCAGTGTTGTGAGAACGATGACTGGTTAAAATTTTTGGTGGTTTCTTGTTCAGTCCATAGGCCTACAACATGTGGCAAACCGGTGAGCATGTGGCTCTATTAGTATAGGAGATACCTGAAAACATATCACACTTTTCATCATAGTGCTTTTACCAATGCATAAAATGCATGGAGAAGTCATTTCGAATGACTGGTCCTCAGTGTTGTGAGAACGATGACTGGTTAAAATTTTTGGTGGTTTCTTGTTCAGTCCATAGGCCTACATCATGTGGCAAACCGGTGAGCATGTGGCTCTATTAGTATAGGAGATACCTGAAAACATATCACACTTTTCATCATAGTGCTTTTACCAATGCATAAAATGCATGGAGAAGTCATTTCGAATGACTGGTCCTCAGTGTTGTGAGAACGATGACTGGTTAAAATTTTTGGTGGTTTCTTGTTCAGTCCATAGGCCTACATCATGTGGCAAACCGGTGAGCATGTGGCTCTATTAGTATAGGAGATACCTGAAAACATATCACACTTTTCATCATAGTGCTTTTACCAATGCATAAAATGCATGGAGAAGTCATTTCGAATGACTGGTCCTCAGTGTTGTGAGAACGATGACTGGTTAAAATTTTTGGTGGTTTCTTGTTCAGTACATAGGCCTACATCATGTGGCAAACCGGTGAGCATGTGGCTCTATTAGTATAGGAGATACCTGAAAACATATCACACTTTTCATCATAGAGCTTTTACCAATGCATAAAATGCATGGAGAAGTCATTTCGAATGACTGGTCCTCAGTGTTGTGAGAACGATGACTGGTTAAAATTTTTGGTGGTTTCTTGTTCAGTCCATAGGCCTACATCATGTGGCAAACCGGTGAGCATGTGGCTCTATTAGTATAGGAGATACCTGAAAACATATCACACTTTTCATCATAGTGCTTTTACCAATGCATAAAATGCATGGAGAAGTCATTTCGAATGACTGGTCCTCAGTGTTGTGAGAACGATGACTGGTTAAAATTTTTGGTGGTTTCTTGTTCAGTCCATAGGCCTACATCATGTGGCAAACCGGTGAGCATGTGGCTCTATTAGTATAGGAGATACCTGAAAACATATCACACTTTTCATCATAGTGCTTTTACCAATGCATAAAATGCATGGAGAAGTCATTTCGAATGACTGGTCCTCAGTGTTGTGAGAACGATGACTGGTTAAAATTTTTGGTGGTTTCTTGTTCAGTCCATAGGCCTACATCATGTGGCAAACCGGTGAGCATGTGGCTCTATTAGTATAGGAGATACCTGAAAACATATCACACTTTTCATCATAGTGCTTTTACCAATGCATAAAATGCATGGAGAAGTCATTTCGAATGACTGGTCCTCAGTGTTGTGAGAACGATGACTGGTTAAAATTTTTGGTGGTTTCTTGTTCAGTACATAGGCCTACATCATGTGGCAAACCGGTGAGCATGTGGCTCTATTAGTATAGGAGATACCTGAAAACATATCATACTTTTCATCATAGTGCTTTTACCAATGCATAAAATGCATGGAGAAGTCATTTCGAATGACTGGTCCTCAGTGTTGTGAGAACGATGACTGGTTAAAATTTTTGGTGGTTTCTTGTTCAGTCCATAGGCCTACATCATGTGGCAAACCGGTGAGCATGTGGCTCTATTAGTATAGGAGATATATAGGAGATACCTGAAAACATATCACACTTTTCATCATAGTGCTTTTACCAATGCATAAAATGCATGGAGAAGTCATTTCGAATGACTGGTCCTCAGTGTTGTGAGAACGATGACTGGTTAAAATTTTTGGTGGTTTCTTGTTCAGTCCATAGGCCTACATCATGTGGCAAACCGGTGAGCATGTGGCTCTATTAGTATAGGAGATACCTGAAAACATATCACACTTTTCATCATAGTGCTTTTACCAATGCATAAAATGCATGGAGAAGTCATTTCGAATGACTGGTCCTCAGTGTTGTGAGAACGATGACTGGTTAAAATTTTTGGTGGTTTCTTGTTCAGTCCATAGGCCTACATCATGTGGCAAACCGGTGAGCATGTGGCTCTATTAGTATAGGAGATACCTGAAAACATATCACACTTTTCATCATAGTGCTTTTACCAATGCATAAAATGCATGGAGAAGTCATTTCGAATGACTGGTCCTCAGTGTTGTGAGAACGATGACTGGTTAAAATTTTTGGTGGTTTCTTGTTCAGTCCATAGGCCTACATCATGTGGCAAACCGGTGAGCATGTGGCTCTATTAGTATAGGAGATACCTGAAAACATATCACACTTTTCATCATAGTGCTTTTACCAATGCATAAAATGCATGGAGAAGTCATTTCGAATGACTGGTCCTCAGTGTTGTGAGAACGATGACTGGTTAAAATTTTTGGTGGTTTCTTGTTCAGTCCATAGGCCTACATCATGTGGCAAACCGGTGAGCATGTGGCTCTATTAGTATAGGAGATACCTGAAAACATATCACACTTTTCATCATAGTGCTTTTACCAATGCATAAAATGCATGGAGAAGTCATTTCGAATGACTGGTCCTCAGTGTTGTGAGAACGATGACTGGTTAAAATTTTTGGTGGTTTCTTGTTCAGTCCATAGGCCTACATCATGTGGCAAACCGGTGAGCATGTGGCTCTATTAGTATAGGAGATACCTGAAAACATATCACACTTTTCATCATAGTGCTTTTACCAATGCATAAAATGCATGGAGAAGTCATTTCGAATGACTGGTCCTCAGTGTTGTGAGAACGATGACTGGTTAAAATTTTTGGTGGTTTCTTGTTCAGTCCATAGGCCTACATCATGTGGCAAACCGGTGAGCATGTGGCTCTATTAGTATAGGAGATACCTGAAAACATATCACACTTTTCATCATAGTGCTTTTACCAATGCATAAAATGCATGGAGAAGTCATTTCGAATGACTGGTCCTCAGTGTTGTGAGAACGATGACTGGTTAAAATTTTTGGTGGTTTCTTGTTCAGTCCATAGGCCTACATCATGTGGCAAACCGGTGAGCATGTGGCTCTATTAGTATAGGAGATACCTGAAAACATATCACACTTTTCATCATAGTGCTTTTACCAATGCATAAAATGCATGGAGAAGTCATTTCGAATGACTGGTCCTCAGTGTTGTGAGAACGATGACTGGTTAAAATTTTTGGTGGTTTCTTGTTCAGTCCATAGGCCTACATCATGTGGCAAACCGGTGAGCATGTGGCTCTATTAGTATAGGAGATACCTGAAAACATATCACACTTTTCATCATAGTGCTTTTACCAATGCATAAAATGCATGGAGAAGTCATTTCGAATGACTGGTCCTCAGTGTTGTGAGAACGATGACTGGTTAAAATTTTTGGTGGTTTCTTGTTCAGTCCATAGGCCTACATCATGTGGCAAACCGGTGAGCATGTGGCTCTATTAGTATAGGAGATACCTGAAAACATATCACACTTTTCATCATAGTGCTTTTACCAATGCATAAAATGCATGGAGAAGTCATTTCGAATGACTGGTCCTCAGTGTTGTGAGAACGATGACTGGTTAAAATTTTTGGTGGTTTCTTGTTCAGTCCATAGGCCTACATCATGTGGCAAACCGGTGAGCATGTGGCTCTATTAGTATAGGAGATACCTGAAAACATATCACACTTTTCATCATAGTGCTTTTACCAATGCATAAAATGCATGGAGAAGTCATTTCGAATGACTGGTCCTCAGTGTTGTGAGAACGATGACTGGTTAAAATTTTTGGTGGTTTCTTGTTCAGTCCATAGGCCTACATCATGTGGCAAACCGGTGAGCATGTGGCTCTATTAGTATAGGAGATACCTGAAAACATATCACACTTTTCATCATAGTGCTTTTACCAATGCATAAAATGCATGGAGAAGTCATTTCGAATGACTGGTCCTCAGTGTTGTGAGAACGATGACTGGTTAAAATTTTTGGTGGTTTCTTGTTCAGTCCATAGGCCTACATCATGTGGCAAACCGGTGAGCATGTGGCTCTATTAGTATAGGAGATACCTGAAAACATATCACACTTTTCATCATAGTGCTTTTACCAATGCATAAAATGCATGGAGAAGTCATTTCGAATGACTGGTCCTCAGTGTTGTGAGAACGATGACTGGTTAAAATTTTTGGTGGTTTCTTGTTCAGTCCATAGGCCTACATCATGTGGCAAACCGGTGAGCATGTGGCTCTATTAGTATAGGAGATACCTGAAAACATATCACACTTTTCATCATAGTGCTTTTACCAATGCATAAAATGCATGGAGAAGTCATTTCGAATGACTGGTCCTCAGTGTTGTGAGAACGATGACTGGTTAAAATTTTTGGTGGTTTCTTGTTCAGTCCATAGGCCTACATCATGTGGCAAACCGGTGAGCATGTGGCTCTATTAGTATAGGAGATACCTGAAAACATATCACACTTTTCATCATAGTGCTTTTACCAATGCATAAAATGCATGGAGAAGTCATTTCGAATGACTGGTCCTCAGTGTTGTGAGAACGATGACTGGTTAAAATTTTTGGTGGTTTCTTGTTCAGTCCATAGGCCTACATCATGTGGCAAACCGGTGAGCATGTGGCTCTATTAGTATAGGAGATACCTGAAAACATATCACACTTTTCATCATAGTGCTTTTACCAATGCATAAAATGCATGGAGAAGTCATTTCGAATGACTGGTCCTCAGTGTTGTGAGAACGATGACTGGTTAAAATTTTTGGTGGTTTCTTGTTCAGTCCATAGGCCTACATCATGTGGCAAACCGGTGAGCATGTGGCTCTATTAGTATAGGAGATACCTGAAAACATATCACACTTTTCATCATAGTGCTTTTACCAATGCATAAAATGCATGGAGAAGTCATTTCGAATGACTGGTCCTCAGTGTTGTGAGAACGATGACTGGTTAAAATTTTTGGTGGTTTCTTGTTCAGTCCATAGGCCTACATCATGTGGCAAACCGGTGAGCATGTGGCTCTATTAGTATAGGAGATACCTGAAAACATATCACACTTTTCATCATAGTGCTTTTACCAATGCATAAAATGCATGGAGAAGTCATTTCGAATGACTGGTCCTCAGTGTTGTGAGAACGATGACTGGTTAAAATTTTTGGTGGTTTCTTGTTCAGTCCATAGGCCTACATCATGTGGCAAACCGGTGAGCATGTGGCTCTATTAGTATAGGAGATACCTGAAAACATATCACACTTTTCATCATAGTGCTTTTACCAATGCATAAAATGCATGGAGAAGTCATTTCGAATGACTGGTCCTCAGTGTTGTGAGAACGATGACTGGTTAAAATTTTTGGTGGTTTCTTGTTCAGTCCATAGGCCTACATCATGTGGCAAACCGGTGAGCATGTGGCTCTATTAGTATAGGAGATACCTGAAAACATATCACACTTTTCATCATAGTGCTTTTACCAATGCATAAAATGCATGGAGAAGTCATTTCGAATGACTGGTCCTCAGTGTTGTGAGAACGATGACTGGTTAAAATTTTTGGTGGTTTCTTGTTCAGTCCATAGGCCTACATCATGTGGCAAACCGGTGAGCATGTGGCTCTATTAGTATAGGAGATACCTGAAAACATATCACACTTTTCATCATAGTGCTTTTACCAATGCATAAAATGCATGGAGAAGTCATTTCGAATGACTGGTCCTCAGTGTTGTGAGAACGATGACTGGTTAAAATTTTTGGTGGTTTCTTGTTCAGTCCATAGGCCTACATCATGTGGCAAACCGGTGAGCATGTGGCTCTATTAGTATAGGAGATACCTGAAAACATATCACACTTTTCATCATAGTGCTTTTACCAATGCATAAAATGCATGGAGAAGTCATTTCGAATGACTGGTCCTCAGTGTTGTGAGAACGATGACTGGTTAAAATTTTTGGTGGTTTCTTGTTCAGTCCATAGGCCTACATCATGTGGCAAACCGGTGAGCATGTGGCTCTATTAGTATAGGAGATACCTGAAAACATATCACACTTTTCATCATAGTGCTTTTACCAATGCATAAAATGCATGGAGAAGTCATTTCGAATGACTGGTCCTCAGTGTTGTGAGAACGATGACTGGTTAAAATTTTTGGTGGTTTCTTGTTCAGTCCATAGGCCTACATCATGTGGCAAACCGGTGAGCATGTGGCTCTATTAGTATAGGAGATACCTGAAAACATATCACACTTTTCATCATAGTGCTTTTACCAATGCATAAAATGCATGGAGAAGTCATTTCGAATGACTGGTCCTCAGTGTTGTGAGAACGATGACTGGTTAAAATTTTTGGTGGTTTCTTGTTCAGTCCATAGGCCTACATCATGTGGCAAACCGGTGAGCATGTGGCTCTATTAGTATAGGAGATACCTGAAAACATATCACACTTTTCATCATAGTGCTTTTACCAATGCATAAAATGCATGGAGAAGTCATTTCGAATGACTGGTCCTCAGTGTTGTGAGAACGATGACTGGTTAAAATTTTTGGTGGTTTCTTGTTCAGTCCATAGGCCTACATCATGTGGCAAACCGGTGAGCATGTGGCTCTATTAGTATAGGAGATACCTGAAAACATATCACACTTTTCATCATAGTGCTTTTACCAATGCATAAAATGCATGGAGAAGTCATTTCGAATGACTGGTCCTCAGTGTTGTGAGAACGATGACTGGTTAAAATTTTTGGTGGTTTCTTGTTCAGTCCATAGGCCTACATCATGTGGCAAACCGGTGAGCATGTGGCTCTATTAGTATAGGAGATACCTGAAAACATATCACACTTTTCATCATAGTGCTTTTACCAATGCATAAAATGCATGGAGAAGTCATTTCGAATGACTGGTCCTCAGTGTTGTGAGAACGATGACTGGTTAAAATTTTTGGTGGTTTCTTGTTCAGTCCATAGGCCTACATCATGTGGCAAACCGGTGAGCATGTGGCTCTATTAGTATAGGAGATACCTGAAAACATATCACACTTTTCATCATAGTGCTTTTACCAATGCATAAAATGCATGGAGAAGTCATTTCGAATGACTGGTCCTCAGTGTTGTGAGAACGATGACTGGTTAAAATTTTTGGTGGTTTCTTGTTCAGTCCATAGGCCTACATCATGTGGCAAACCGGTGAGCATGTGGCTCTATTAGTATAGGAGATACCTGAAAACATATCACACTTTTCATCATAGTGCTTTTACCAATGCATAAAATGCATGGAGAAGTCATTTCGAATGACTGGTCCTCAGTGTTGTGAGAACGATGACTGGTTAAAATTTTTGGTGGTTTCTTGTTCAGTCCATAGGCCTACATCATGTGGCAAACCGGTGAGCATGTGGCTCTATTAGTATAGGAGATACCTGAAAACATATCACACTTTTCATCATAGTGCTTTTACCAATGCATAAAATGCATGGAGAAGTCATTTCGAATGACTGGTCCTCAGTGTTGTGAGAACGATGACTGGTTAAAATTTTTGGTGGTTTCTTGTTCAGTCCATAGGCCTACATCATGTGGCAAACCGGTGAGCATGTGGCTCTATTAGTATAGGAGATACCTGAAAACATATCACACTTTTCATCATAGTGCTTTTACCAATGCATAAAATGCATGGAGAAGTCATTTCGAATGACTGGTCCTCAGTGTTGTGAGAACGATGACTGGTTAAAATTTTTGGTGGTTTCTTGTTCAGTCCATAGGCCTACATCATGTGGCAAACCGGTGAGCATGTGGCTCTATTAGTATAGGAGATACCTGAAAACATATCACACTTTTCATCATAGTGCTTTTACCAATGCATAAAATGCATGGAGAAGTCATTTCGAATGACTGGTCCTCAGTGTTGTGAGAACGATGACTGGTTAAAATTTTTGGTGGTTTCTTGTTCAGTCCATAGGCCTACATCATGTGGCAAACCGGTGAGCATGTGGCTCTATTAGTATAGGAGATACCTGAAAACATATCACACTTTTCATCATAGTGCTTTTACCAATGCATAAAATGCATGGAGAAGTCATTTCGAATGACTGGTCCTCAGTGTTGTGAGAACGATGACTGGTTAAAATTTTTGGTGGTTTCTTGTTCAGTCCATAGGCCTACATCATGTGGCAAACCGGTGAGCATGTGGCTCTATTAGTATAGGAGATACCTGAAAACATATCACACTTTTCATCATAGTGCTTTTACCAATGCATAAAATGCATGGAGAAGTCATTTCGAATGACTGGTCCTCAGTGTTGTGAGAACGATGACTGGTTAAAATTTTTGGTGGTTTCTTGTTCAGTCCATAGGCCTACATCATGTGGCAAACCGGTGAGCATGTGGCTCTATTAGTATAGGAGATACCTGAAAACATATCACACTTTTCATCATAGTGCTTTTACCAATGCATAAAATGCATGGAGAAGTCATTTCGAATGACTGGTCCTCAGTGTTGTGAGAACGATGACTGGTTAAAATTTTTGGTGGTTTCTTGTTCAGTCCATAGGCCTACATCATGTGGCAAACCGGTGAGCATGTGGCTCTATTAGTATAGGAGATACCTGAAAACATATCACACTTTTCATCATAGTGCTTTTACCAATGCATAAAATGCATGGAGAAGTCATTTCGAATGACTGGTCCTCAGTGTTGTGAGAACGATGACTGGTTAAAATTTTTGGTGGTTTCTTGTTCAGTCCATAGGCCTACATCATGTGGCAAACCGGTGAGCATGTGGCTCTATTAGTATAGGAGATACCTGAAAACATATCACACTTTTCATCATAGTGCTTTTACCAATGCATAAAATGCATGGAGAAGTCATTTCGAATGACTGGTCCTCAGTGTTGTGAGAACGATGACTGGTTAAAATTTTTGGTGGTTTCTTGTTCAGTCCATAGGCCTACATCATGTGGCAAACCGGTGAGCATGTGGCTCTATTAGTATAGGAGATACCTGAAAACATATCACACTTTTCATCATAGTGCTTTTACCAATGCATAAAATGCATGGAGAAGTCATTTCGAATGACTGGTCCTCAGTGTTGTGAGAACGATGACTGGTTAAAATTTTTGGTGGTTTCTTGTTCAGTCCATAGGCCTACATCATGTGGCAAACCGGTGAGCATGTGGCTCTATTAGTATAGGAGATACCTGAAAACATATCACACTTTTCATCATAGTGCTTTTACCAATGCATAAAATGCATGGAGAAGTCATTTCGAATGACTGGTCCTCAGTGTTGTGAGAACGATGACTGGTTAAAATTTTTGGTGGTTTCTTGTTCAGTCCATAGGCCTACATCATGTGGCAAACCGGTGAGCATGTGGCTCTATTAGTATAGGAGATACCTGAAAACATATCACACTTTTCATCATAGTAGTGCTTTTACCAATGCATAAAATGCATGGAGAAGTCATTTCGAATGACTGGTCCTCAGTGTTGTGAGAACGATGACTGGTTAAAATTTTTGGTGGTTTCTTGTTCAGTCCATAGGCCTACATCATGTGGCAAACCGGTGAGCATGTGGCTCTATTAGTATAGGAGATACCTGAAAACATATCACACTTTTCATCATAGTGCTTTTACCAATGCATAAAATGCATGGAGAAGTCATTTCGAATGACTGGTCCTCAGTGTTGTGAGAACGATGACTGGTTAAAATTTTTGGTGGTTTCTTGTTCAGTCCATAGGCCTACATCATGTGGCAAACCGGTGAGCATGTGGCTCTATTAGTATAGGAGATACCTGAAAACATATCACACTTTTCATCATAGTGCTTTTACCAATGCATAAAATGCATGGAGAAGTCATTTCGAATGACTGGTCCTCAGTGTTGTGAGAACGATGACTGGTTAAAATTTTTGGTGGTTTCTTGTTCAGTCCATAGGCCTACATCATGTGGCAAACCGGTGAGCATGTGGCTCTATTAGTATAGGAGATACCTGAAAACATATCACACTTTTCATCATAGTGCTTTTACCAATGCATAAAATGCATGGAGAAGTCATTTCGAATGACTGGTCCTCAGTGTTGTGAGAACGATGACTGGTTAAAATTTTTGGTGGTTTCTTGTTCAGTCCATAGGCCTACATCATGTGGCAAACCGGTGAGCATGTGGCTCTATTAGTATAGGAGATACCTGAAAACATATCACACTTTTCATCATAGTGCTTTTACCAATGCATAAAATGCATGGAGAAGTCATTTCGAATGACTGGTCCTCAGTGTTGTGAGAACGATGACTGGTTAAAATTTTTGGTGGTTTCTTGTTCAGTCCATAGGCCTACATCATGTGGCAAACCGGTGAGCATGTGGCTCTATTAGTATAGGAGATACCTGAAAACATATCACACTTTTCATCATAGTGCTTTTACCAATGCATAAAATGCATGGAGAAGTCATTTCGAATGACTGGTCCTCAGTGTTGTGAGAACGATGACTGGTTAAAATTTTTGGTGGTTTCTTGTTCAGTCCATAGGCCTACATCATGTGGCAAACCGGTGAGCATGTGGCTCTATTAGTATAGGAGATACCTGAAAACATATCACACTTTTCATCATAGTGCTTTTACCAATGCATAAAATGCATGGAGAAGTCATTTCGAATGACTGGTCCTCAGTGTTGTGAGAACGATGACTGGTTAAAATTTTTGGTGGTTTCTTGTTCAGTCCATAGGCCTACATCATGTGGCAAACCGGTGAGCATGTGGCTCTATTAGTATAGGAGATACCTGAAAACATATCACACTTTTCATCATAGTGCTTTTACCAATGCATAAAATGCATGGAGAAGTCATTTCGAATGACTGGTCCTCAGTGTTGTGAGAACGATGACTGGTTAAAATTTTTGGTGGTTTCTTGTTCAGTCCATAGGCCTACATCATGTGGCAAACCGGTGAGCATGTGGCTCTATTAGTATAGGAGATACCTGAAAACATATCACACTTTTCATCATAGTGCTTTTACCAATGCATAAAATGCATGGAGAAGTCATTTCGAATGACTGGTCCTCAGTGTTGTGAGAACGATGACTGGTTAAAATTTTTGGTGGTTTCTTGTTCAGTCCATAGGCCTACATCATGTGGCAAACCGGTGAGCATGTGGCTCTATTAGTATAGGAGATACCTGAAAACATATCACACTTTTCATCATAGTGCTTTTACCAATGCATAAAATGCATGGAGAAGTCATTTCGAATGACTGGTCCTCAGTGTTGTGAGAACGATGACTGGTTAAAATTTTTGGTGGTTTCTTGTTCAGTCCATAGGCCTACATCATGTGGCAAACCGGTGAGCATGTGGCTCTATTAGTATAGGAGATACCTGAAAACATATCACACTTTTCATCATAGTGCTTTTACCAATGCATAAAATGCATGGAGAAGTCATTTCGAATGACTGGTCCTCAGTGTTGTGAGAACGATGACTGGTTAAAATTTTTGGTGGTTTCTTGTTCAGTCCATAGGCCTACATCATGTGGCAAACCGGTGAGCATGTGGCTCTATTAGTATAGGAGATACCTGAAAACATATCACACTTTTCATCATAGTGCTTTTACCAATGCATAAAATGCATGGAGAAGTCATTTCGAATGACTGGTCCTCAGTGTTGTGAGAACGATGACTGGTTAAAATTTTTGGTGGTTTCTTGTTCAGTCCATAGGCCTACATCATGTGGCAAACCGGTGAGCATGTGGCTCTATTAGTATAGGAGATACCTGAAAACATATCACACTTTTCATCATAGTGCTTTTACCAATGCATAAAATGCATGGAGAAGTCATTTCGAATGACTGGTCCTCAGTGTTGTGAGAACGATGACTGGTTAAAATTTTTGGTGGTTTCTTGTTCAGTCCATAGGCCTACATCATGTGGCAAACCGGTGAGCATGTGGCTCTATTAGTATAGGAGATACCTGAAAACATATCACACTTTTCATCATAGTGCTTTTACCAATGCATAAAATGCATGGAGAAGTCATTTCGAATGACTGGTCCTCAGTGTTGTGAGAACGATGACTGGTTAAAATTTTTGGTGGTTTCTTGTTCAGTCCATAGGCCTACATCATGTGGCAAACCGGTGAGCATGTGGCTCTATTAGTATAGGAGATACCTGAAAACATATCACACTTTTCATCATAGTGCTTTTACCAATGCATAAAATGCATGGAGAAGTCATTTCGAATGACTGGTCCTCAGTGTTGTGAGAACGATGACTGGTTAAAATTTTTGGTGGTTTCTTGTTCAGTCCATAGGCCTACATCATGTGGCAAACCGGTGAGCATGTGGCTCTATTAGTATAGGAGATACCTGAAAACATATCACACTTTTCATCATAGTGCTTTTACCAATGCATAAAATGCATGGAGAAGTCATTTCGAATGACTGGTCCTCAGTGTTGTGAGAACGATGACTGGTTAAAATTTTTGGTGGTTTCTTGTTCAGTCCATAGGCCTACATCATGTGGCAAACCGGTGAGCATGTGGCTCTATTAGTATAGGAGATACCTGAAAACATATCACACTTTTCATCATAGTGCTTTTACCAATGCATAAAATGCATGGAGAAGTCATTTCGAATGACTGGTCCTCAGTGTTGTGAGAACGATGACTGGTTAAAATTTTTGGTGGTTTCTTGTTCAGTCCATAGGCCTACATCATGTGGCAAACCGGTGAGCATGTGGCTCTATTAGTATAGGAGATACCTGAAAACATATCACACTTTTCATCATAGTGCTTTTACCAATGCATAAAATGCATGGAGAAGTCATTTCGAATGACTGGTCCTCAGTGTTGTGAGAACGATGACTGGTTAAAATTTTTGGTGGTTTCTTGTTCAGTCCATAGGCCTACATCATGTGGCAAACCGGTGAGCATGTGGCTCTATTAGTATAGGAGATACCTGAAAACATATCACACTTTTCATCATAGTGCTTTTACCAATGCATAAAATGCATGGAGAAGTCATTTCGAATGACTGGTCCTCAGTGTTGTGAGAACGATGACTGGTTAAAATTTTTGGTGGTTTCTTGTTCAGTCCATAGGCCTACATCATGTGGCAAACCGGTGAGCATGTGGCTCTATTAGTATAGGAGATACCTGAAAACATATCACACTTTTCATCATAGTGCTTTTACCAATGCATAAAATGCATGGAGAAGTCATTTCGAATGACTGGTCCTCAGTGTTGTGAGAACGATGACTGGTTAAAATTTTTGGTGGTTTCTTGTTCAGTCCATAGGCCTACATCATGTGGCAAACCGGTGAGCATGTGGCTCTATTAGTATAGGAGATACCTGAAAACATATCACACTTTTCATCATAGTGCTTTTACCAATGCATAAAATGCATGGAGAAGTCATTTCGAATGACTGGTCCTCAGTGTTGTGAGAACGATGACTGGTTAAAATTTTTGGTGGTTTCTTGTTCAGTCCATAGGCCTACATCATGTGGCAAACCGGTGAGCATGTGGCTCTATTAGTATAGGAGATACCTGAAAACATATCACACTTTTCATCATAGTGCTTTTACCAATGCATAAAATGCATGGAGAAGTCATTTCGAATGACTGGTCCTCAGTGTTGTGAGAACGATGACTGGTTAAAATTTTTGGTGGTTTCTTGTTCAGTCCATAGGCCTACATCATGTGGCAAACCGGTGAGCATGTGGCTCTATTAGTATAGGAGATACCTGAAAACATATCACACTTTTCATCATAGTGCTTTTACCAATGCATAAAATGCATGGAGAAGTCATTTCGAATGACTGGTCCTCAGTGTTGTGAGAACGATGACTGGTTAAAATTTTTGGTGGTTTCTTGTTCAGTCCATAGGCCTACATCATGTGGCAAACCGGTGAGCATGTGGCTCTATTAGTATAGGAGATACCTGAAAACATATCACACTTTTCATCATAGTGCTTTTACCAATGCATAAAATGCATGGAGAAGTCATTTCGAATGACTGGTCCTCAGTGTTGTGAGAACGATGACTGGTTAAAATTTTTGGTGGTTTCTTGTTCAGTCCATAGGCCTACATCATGTGGCAAACCGGTGAGCATGTGGCTCTATTAGTATAGGAGATACCTGAAAACATATCACACTTTTCATCATAGTGCTTTTACCAATGCATAAAATGCATGGAGAAGTCATTTCGAATGACTGGTCCTCAGTGTTGTGAGAACGATGACTGGTTAAAATTTTTGGTGGTTTCTTGTTCAGTCCATAGGCCTACATCATGTGGCAAACCGGTGAGCATGTGGCTCTATTAGTATAGGAGATACCTGAAAACATATCACACTTTTCATCATAGTGCTTTTACCAATGCATAAAATGCATGGAGAAGTCATTTCGAATGACTGGTCCTCAGTGTTGTGAGAACGATGACTGGTTAAAATTTTTGGTGGTTTCTTGTTCAGTCCATAGGCCTACATCATGTGGCAAACCGGTGAGCATGTGGCTCTATTAGTATAGGAGATACCTGAAAACATATCACACTTTTCATCATAGTGCTTTTACCAATGCATAAAATGCATGGAGAAGTCATTTCGAATGACTGGTCCTCAGTGTTGTGAGAACGATGACTGGTTAAAATTTTTGGTGGTTTCTTGTTCAGTCCATAGGCCTACATCATGTGGCAAACCGGTGAGCATGTGGCTCTATTAGTATAGGAGATACCTGAAAACATATCACACTTTTCATCATAGTGCTTTTACCAATGCATAAAATGCATGGAGAAGTCATTTCGAATGACTGGTCCTCAGTGTTGTGAGAACGATGACTGGTTAAAATTTTTGGTGGTTTCTTGTTCAGTCCATAGGCCTACATCATGTGGCAAACCGGTGAGCATGTGGCTCTATTAGTATAGGAGATACCTGAAAACATATCACACTTTTCATCATAGTGCTTTTACCAATGCATAAAATGCATGGAGAAGTCATTTCGAATGACTGGTCCTCAGTGTTGTGAGAACGATGACTGGTTAAAATTTTTGGTGGTTTCTTGTTCAGTCCATAGGCCTACATCATGTGGCAAACCGGTGAGCATGTGGCTCTATTAGTATAGGAGATACCTGAAAACATATCACACTTTTCATCATAGTGCTTTTACCAATGCATAAAATGCATGGAGAAGTCATTTCGAATGACTGGTCCTCAGTGTTGTGAGAACGATGACTGGTTAAAATTTTTGGTGGTTTCTTGTTCAGTCCATAGGCCTACATCATGTGGCAAACCGGTGAGCATGTGGCTCTATTAGTATAGGAGATACCTGAAAACATATCACACTTTTCATCATAGTGCTTTTACCAATGCATAAAATGCATGGAGAAGTCATTTCGAATGACTGGTCCTCAGTGTTGTGAGAACGATGACTGGTTAAAATTTTTGGTGGTTTCTTGTTCAGTCCATAGGCCTACATCATGTGGCAAACCGGTGAGCATGTGGCTCTATTAGTATAGGAGATACCTGAAAACATATCACACTTTTCATCATAGTGCTTTTACCAATGCATAAAATGCATGGAGAAGTCATTTCGAATGACTGGTCCTCAGTGTTGTGAGAACGATGACTGGTTAAAATTTTTGGTGGTTTCTTGTTCAGTCCATAGGCCTACATCATGTGGCAAACCGGTGAGCATGTGGCTCTATTAGTATAGGAGATACCTGAAAACATATCACACTTTTCATCATAGTGCTTTTACCAATGCATAAAATGCATGGAGAAGTCATTTCGAATGACTGGTCCTCAGTGTTGTGAGAACGATGACTGGTTAAAATTTTTGGTGGTTTCTTGTTCAGTCCATAGGCCTACATCATGTGGCAAACCGGTGAGCATGTGGCTCTATTAGTATAGGAGATACCTGAAAACATATCACACTTTTCATCATAGTGCTTTTACCAATGCATAAAATGCATGGAGAAGTCATTTCGAATGACTGGTCCTCAGTGTTGTGAGAACGATGACTGGTTAAAATTTTTGGTGGTTTCTTGTTCAGTCCATAGGCCTACATCATGTGGCAAACCGGTGAGCATGTGGCTCTATTAGTATAGGAGATACCTGAAAACATATCACACTTTTCATCATAGTGCTTTTACCAATGCATAAAATGCATGGAGAAGTCATTTCGAATGACTGGTCCTCAGTGTTGTGAGAACGATGACTGGTTAAAATTTTTGGTGGTTTCTTGTTCAGTCCATAGGCCTACATCATGTGGCAAACCGGTGAGCATGTGGCTCTATTAGTATAGGAGATACCTGAAAACATATCACACTTTTCATCATAGTGCTTTTACCAATGCATAAAATGCATGGAGAAGTCATTTCGAATGACTGGTCCTCAGTGTTGTGAGAACGATGACTGGTTAAAATTTTTGGTGGTTTCTTGTTCAGTCCATAGGCCTACATCATGTGGCAAACCGGTGAGCATGTGGCTCTATTAGTATAGGAGATACCTGAAAACATATCACACTTTTCATCATAGTGCTTTTACCAATGCATAAAATGCATGGAGAAGTCATTTCGAATGACTGGTCCTCAGTGTTGTGAGAACGATGACTGGTTAAAATTTTTGGTGGTTTCTTGTTCAGTCCATAGGCCTACATCATGTGGCAAACCGGTGAGCATGTGGCTCTATTAGTATAGGAGATACCTGAAAACATATCACACTTTTCATCATAGTGCTTTTACCAATGCATAAAATGCATGGAGAAGTCATTTCGAATGACTGGTCCTCAGTGTTGTGAGAACGATGACTGGTTAAAATTTTTGGTGGTTTCTTGTTCAGTCCATAGGCCTACATCATGTGGCAAACCGGTGAGCATGTGGCTCTATTAGTATAGGAGATACCTGAAAACATATCACACTTTTCATCATAGTGCTTTTACCAATGCATAAAATGCATGGAGAAGTCATTTCGAATGACTGGTCCTCAGTGTTGTGAGAACGATGACTGGTTAAAATTTTTGGTGGTTTCTTGTTCAGTCCATAGGCCTACATCATGTGGCAAACCGGTGAGCATGTGGCTCTATTAGTATAGGAGATACCTGAAAACATATCACACTTTTCATCATAGTGCTTTTACCAATGCATAAAATGCATGGAGAAGTCATTTCGAATGACTGGTCCTCAGTGTTGTGAGAACGATGACTGGTTAAAATTTTTGGTGGTTTCTTGTTCAGTCCATAGGCCTACATCATGTGGCAAACCGGTGAGCATGTGGCTCTATTAGTATAGGAGATACCTGAAAACATATCACACTTTTCATCATAGTGCTTTTACCAATGCATAAAATGCATGGAGAAGTCATTTCGAATGACTGGTCCTCAGTGTTGTGAGAACGATGACTGGTTAAAATTTTTGGTGGTTTCTTGTTCAGTCCATAGGCCTACATCATGTGGCAAACCGGTGAGCATGTGACTCTATTAGTATAGGAGATACCTGAAAACATATCACACTTTTCATCATAGTGCTTTTACCAATGCATAAAATGCATGGAGAAGTCATTTCGAATGACTGGTCCTCAGTGTTGTGAGAACGATGACTGGTTAAAATTTTTGGTGGTTTCTTGTTCAGTCCATAGGCCTACATCATGTGGCAAACCGGTGAGCATGTGGCTCTATTAGTATAGGAGATACCTGAAAACATATCACACTTTTCATCATAGTGCTTTTACCAATGCATAAAATGCATGGAGAAGTCATTTCGAATGACTGGTCCTCAGTGTTGTGAGAACGATGACTGGTTAAAATTTTTGGTGGTTTCTTGTTCAGTCCATAGGCCTACATCATGTGGCAAACCGGTGAGCATGTGGCTCTATTAGTAGTAGGAGATACCTGAAAACATATCACACTTTTCATCATAGTGCTTTTACCAATGCATAAAATGCATGGAGAAGTCATTTCGAATGACTGGTCCTCAGTGTTGTGAGAACGATGACTGGTTAAAATTTTTGGTGGTTTCTTGTTCAGTCCATAGGCCTACATCATGTGGCAAACCGGTGAGCATGTGGCTCTATTAGTATAGGAGATACCTGAAAACATATCACACTTTTCATCATAGTGCTTTTACCAATGCATAAAATGCATGGAGAAGTCATTTCGAATGACTGGTCCTCAGTGTTGTGAGAACGATGACTGGTTAAAATTTTTGGTGGTTTCTTGTTCAGTCCATAGGCCTACATCATGTGGCAAACCGGTGAGCATGTGGCTCTATTAGTATAGGAGATACCTGAAAACATATCACACTTTTCATCATAGTGCTTTTACCAATGCATAAAATGCATGGAGAAGTCATTTCGAATGACTGGTCCTCAGTGTTGTGAGAACGATGACTGGTTAAAATTTTTGGTGGTTTCTTGTTCAGTCCATAGGCCTACATCATGTGGCAAACCGGTGAGCATGTGGCTCTATTAGTATAGGAGATACCTGAAAACATATCACACTTTTCATCATAGTGCTTTTACCAATGCATAAAATGCATGGAGAAGTCATTTCGAATGACTGGTCCTCAGTGTTGTGAGAACGATGACTGGTTAAAATTTTTGGTGGTTTCTTGTTCAGTCCATAGGCCTACATCATGTGGCAAACCGGTGAGCATGTGGCTCTATTAGTATAGGAGATACCTGAAAACATATCACACTTTTCATCATAGTGCTTTTACCAATGCATAAAATGCATGGAGAAGTCATTTCGAATGACTGGTCCTCAGTGTTGTGAGAACGATGACTGGTTAAAATTTTTGGTGGTTTCTTGTTCAGTCCATAGGCCTACATCATGTGGCAAACCGGTGAGCATGTGGCTCTATTAGTATAGGAGATACCTGAAAACATATCACACTTTTCATCATAGTGCTTTTACCAATGCATAAAATGCATGGAGAAGTCATTTCGAATGACTGGTCCTCAGTGTTGTGAGAACGATGACTGGTTAAAATTTTTGGTGGTTTCTTGTTCAGTCCATAGGCCTACATCATGTGGCAAACCGGTGAGCATGTGGCTCTATTAGTATAGGAGATACCTGAAAACATATCACACTTTTCATCATAGTGCTTTTACCAATGCATAAAATGCATGGAGAAGTCATTTCGAATGACTGGTCCTCAGTGTTGTGAGAACGATGACTGGTTAAAATTTTTGGTGGTTTCTTGTTCAGTCCATAGGCCTACATCATGTGGCAAACCGGTGAGCATGTGGCTCT
Source organism: Ranitomeya imitator (assembly GCF_032444005.1). Taxonomy (NCBI): domain Eukaryota; kingdom Metazoa; phylum Chordata; class Amphibia; order Anura; family Dendrobatidae; genus Ranitomeya; species Ranitomeya imitator. The sequence goes on from NW_027194246.1 coordinate 84,636, forward strand.
ATTAGTATAGGAGATACCTGAAAACATATCACACTTTTCATCATAGTGCAAAATGCAGGAGAAAGATCATTTCGAATGACTGGTCCTCAGTGTTGTGAGAACGATGTATGGTTAAATTTTTTGTGGTTTCTTGTTCAGTCCATAGGCCTACATCATGTGGCAAACCGGTGGAGGAATGTGGCTCTAGTAGTATAGGCAGCATACTGAAAGACATATTTGTCACACTTTTTCATCATAGTGCTTTTACCAATGCATAAAATGCATGGAGAAGTCATTTCGAATGACCTGGTCCTCAGTGTTGTGAGAACGATGACTGGTTAAAATTTTTGGTGGTTTCTTGTTCAGTCCATAGGCCTACATCATGTGCAAACCGGTTGAGCATGTGGCTCTATTAGTATAGGAGATACCTGAAAAACATATCACACTTTTCATCATAGTGCTTTTACCAATGCATAAAATGCATGGAGAAGTCATTTCGAATGACTGGTCCTCAGTGTTGTGAGAACGATGACTGGTTAAAATTTTTGGTGGTTTCTTGTTCAGTCCATAGGCCTACATCATGTGGCAAACCGGTGAGCATGTGGCTCTATTAGTAATAGGAGATACCTGAAAACATATCACACTTTTCATCATAGTGCTTTTACCAATGCATAAAATGCATGGAGAAGTCATTTCGAATGACTGGTCCTCAGTGTTGTGAGAACGATGACTGGTTTAAAATTTTGGTGGTTTCTTGTTCAGTCCATAGGCCTACATCATGTGGCAAACCGGTGAGCATGTGGACTCTATTAGTATAGGAGATACCTGAAACATATCACACTTTTCATCATAGTGCTTTTACCAATGCATAAAATGCATGGAGAAGTCATTTCGAATGACTGGTCCTCAGTGTTGTGAGACGATGACTGGTTAAAATTTTTGGTGGTTTCTTGTTCAGTCCATAGGCCTACATCATGTGGCAAACCGGTGAGCATGTGGCTCTATTAGTATAGGAGATACCTGAAAACATATCACACTTTTCATCATAGTGCTTTTTACCAATGCATAAAATGCATGGAGAAGTCCATTTCGAATGACTGGTCCTCAGTGTTGTGAGAACGATGACTGGTTAAAATTTTTGGTGGTTTCTTGTTCAGTCCATAGGCCTACATCATGTGGCAAACCGGTGAGCATGTGGCTCTATTAGTATAGGAGATACCTGAAAACATATCACACTTTTCATCACTAGTGCTTTTACCAATGCATAAAATGCATGGAGAAGTCATTTCGAATGACTGGTCCTCAGTGTTGTGAGAACGATGACTGGTTAAAATTTGGTGGTTTCTTGTTCAGTCCATAGGCCTACATCATGTGGCAAACCGGTGAGCATGTGGCTCTATTAGTATTGGAGATACCTGAAAACATATCACACTTTTCATCATAGTGCTTTTACCAATGCATAAAATGCATGGAGAAGTCATTTCGAATGACTGGTCCTCAGTGTTGTGAGAACGATGACTGGTTAAAATTTTTGGTGGTTTCTTGTTCAGTCCATAGGCCTACATCATGTGGCAAACCGGTGAGCATGTGGCTCTATTAGTATAGGAGATACCTGAAAACATATCACACTTTTCATCATAGTGCTTTTACCAATGCATAAAATGCATGGAGAAGTCATTTCGAATGATTGGTCCTCAGTGTTGTGAGAACGATGACTGGTTAAATTTTTGGTGGTTTCTTGTTCAGTCATAGGCCTACATCATGTGGCAAACCGGTGAGCATGTGGCTCTATTAGTATAGGAGATACCTGAAAACATATCACACTTTTCATCATAGTGCTTTTACCAATGCATAAAATGCATGGAGAAGTCATTTCGAATGACTGGTCCTCAGTGTTGTGAGAACGATGACTGGTTAAAATTTTTGGTGGTTTCTTGTTCAGTCCATAGGCCTACATCATGTGGCAAACCGGTGAGCATGTGGCTCTATTAGTATAGGAGATACCTGAAAACATATCACACTTTCATCATAGTGTCTTTTACAATGCATAAAATGCATGGAGAAGTCATTTCGAATGACTGGTCCTCAGTGTTGTGAGAACAATGACTGGTTAAAATTTTTGGTGTTTCTTGTTCAGTCCATAGGCCTACATCATGTGGCAAACCGGTGAGCATGTGGCTCTATTAGTATAGGAGATACCTGAAACATATCACACTTTTCATCATAGTGCTTTTACCATGCATAAAATGCATGGAGAAGTCATTTCGAATGACTGGTCCTCAGTGTTGTGAGAACGATGACTGGTTAAAATTTTTTGGTGGTTTCTTGTTCAGTCCATAGGCCTACATCATGTGGCAAACCGGTGAGCATGTGGCTCTATTAGTATAGGAGATACCTGAAAACATATCACACTTTTCATCATAGTGCTTTTACCAATGCATAAAATGCATGGAGAAGTCATTTCGATTGACTGGTCCTCAGTGTTGTGAGAACGATGACTGGTTAAAATTTTTGGTGGTTTCTTGTTCAGTCCATAGGCCTACATCATGTGGCAAACCGGTGAGCATGTGGCTCTATTAGTATAGGAGATACCTGAAAACATATCACACTTTTCATCATAGTGCTTTTACCAATGCATAAAATGCATGGAGAAGTCATTTCGAATGGACTGGTCCTCAGTGTTGTGAGAACGATGACTGGTTAAAATTTTTGGTGGTTTCTTGTTCAGTCCATAGCCTACATCATGTGGCAAACCGGTGAGCATGTGACTCTACTTAGTATAGAGGAAGATACCTGAAAACATATCACACTTTTCAATCATAGTGCTTTTATACCAATGCATAAAATGCATGGAGAAGTCATTTCGAATGACTGGTCCTCAGTGTTGTGAGAACGATGACTGGTTAAAATTTTTGGTGGTTTCTTGTTCAGTCCATAGGCCTACATCATGTGGCAAACCGGTGAGCATGTGGCTCTATTAGTGTAGGAGATACCTGAAAACATATCACACTTTTCATCACAGTGCTTTTACCAATGCATAAAATGCATGGAGAAGTCATTTCGAATGACTGGTCCTCAGTGTTGTGAGAAACGATGACTGGTTAAAATTTTTGGTGGTTTCTTGTTCAGTCCATAGGCCTACATCATGTGGCAAACCGGTGAGCATGTGGCTCTATTAGTATAGGAGATACCTGAAAACATATCACACTTTTCATCATAGTGCTTTTACCAATGCATAAAATGCATGGAGAAGTCATTTCGAATGACTGGTCCTCAGTGTTGTGAGAACGATGACTGGTTAAAATTTTGGTGGTTTCTTGTTCAGTCCATAGGCCTACATCATGTGGCAAACCGGTGAGCATGTGGCTCTATTAGTATAGGAGATACCTGAAAACATATCACACTTTTCATCATAGTGCTTTTACCAATGCATAAAATGCATGGAGAAGTCATTTCGAATGATTGGTCCTCAGTGTTGTGAGAACGATGACTGGTTAAAGTTTTTGGTGGTTTCTTGTTCAGTCCATAGGCCTACATCATGTGGCAAACCGGTGAGCATGTGGCTCTATTAGTATAGGAGATACCTGAAAACATATCACACTTTTCATCATAGTGCTTTTACCAATGCATAAAATGCATGGAGAAGTCATTTCGAATGACTGGTCCTCAGTGTTGTGAGAACGATGACTGGTTAAAATTTTTGGTGGTTTCTTGTTCAGTCCATAGGCCTACATCATGTGGCAAACCGGTGAGCATGTGGCTCTATTAGTATAGGAGATACCTGAAAACATATCACACTTTTCATCATAGTGCTTTTACCAATGCATAAAATGCATGGAGAAGTCATTTCGAATGACTGGTCCTCAGTGTTGTGAGAACAATGACTGGTTAAAATTTTTGGTGGTTTCTTGTTCAGTCCATAGGCCTACATCATGTGGCAAACCGGTGAGCATGTGGCTCTATTAGTATAGGAGATACCTGAAAACATATCACACTTTTCATCATAGTGCTTTTACCAATGCATAAAATGCATGGAGAAGTCATTTCGAATGACTGGTCCTCAGTGTTGTGAGAACGATGACTGGTTAAAATTTTTTGTGGTTTCTTGTTCAGTCCATAGGCCTACATCATGTGGCAAACCGGTGAGCATGTGGCTCTATTAGTATAGGAGATACCTGAAAACATATCACACTTTTCATCATAGTGCTTTTACCAATGCATAAAATGCATGGAGAAGTCATTTCGAATGACTGGTCCTCAGTGTTGTGAGAACGATGACTGGTTAAAATTTTTGGTGGTTTCTTGTTCAGTCCATAGGCCTACATCATGTGGCAAACCGGTGAGCATGTGGCTCTATTAGTATAGGAGATACCTGAAAACATATCACACTTTTCATCATAGTGCTTTTACCAATGCATAAAATGCATGGAGAAGTCATTTCGAATGACTGGTCCTCAGTGTTGTGAGAACGATGACTGGTTAAAATTTTTGGTGGTTTCTTGTTCAGTCCATAGGCCTACATCATGTGGCAAACCGGTGAGCATGTGGAAAACCGGTTTGCCACATGATGTAGGCCTATGGACTGAACAAGAAACCACCAAAAATTTTAACCAGTCATCGTTCTCACAACACTGAGGACCAGTCATTCGAAATGACTTCTCCATGCGTTTTATGCATTGGTAAAAGCACTATGATGAAAAGTGTGATATGTTTTCAGGTATCTCCTATACTAATAGAGCCACATGCTCACCGGTTTGCCACATGATGTAGGCCTATGGACTGAACAAGAAACCACCAAAAATTTTAACCAGTCATCGTTCTCACAACACTGAGGACCAGTCATTCGAAATGACTTCTCCATGCATGTTATGCATTGGTAAAAGCACTATGATGAAAAGTGTGATATGTTTTCAGGTATCTCCTATACTAATAGAGCCACATGCTCACCGGTTTGCCACATGATGTAGGCCTATGGACTGAACAAGAAACCACCAAAAATTTTAACCAGTCATCGTTCTCACAACACTGAGGACCAGTCATTCGAAATGACTTCTCCATGCATGTTATGCATTGGTAAAAGCACTATGATGAAAAGTGTGATATGTTTTCAGGTATCTCCTATACTAATAGAGCCACATGCTCACCGGTTTGCCACATGATGTAGGCCTATGGACTGAACAAGAAACCACCAAAAATTTTAACCAGTCATCGTTCTCACAACACTGAGGACCAGTCATTCGAAATGACTTCTCCATGCATGTTATGCATTGGTAAAAGCACTATGATGAAAAGTGTGATATGTTTTCAGGTATCTCCTATACTAATAGAGCCACATGCTCACCGGTTTGCCACATGATGTAGGCCTATGGACTGAACAAGAAACCACCAAAAATTTTAACCAGTCATCGTTCTCACAACACTGAGGACCAGTCATTCGAAATGACTTCTCCATGCATTTTATGCATTGGTAAAAGCACTATGATGAAAAGTGTGATATGTTTTCAGGTATCTCCTATACTAATAGAGCCACATGCTCACCGGTTTGCCACATGATGTAGGCCTATGGACTGAACAAGAAACCACCAAAAATTTTAACCAGTCATCGTTCTCACAACACTGAGGACCAGTCATTCGAAATGACTTCTCCATGCACTTTATGCATTGGTAAAAGCACTATGATGAAAAGTGTGATATGTTTTCAGGTATCTCCTATACTAATAGAGCCACATGCTCACCGGTTTGCCACATGATGTAGGCCTATGGACTGAACAAGAAACCACCAAAAATTTTAACCAGTCATCGTTCTCACAACACTGAGGACCAGTCATTCGAAATGACTTCTCCATGCATTTTATGCATTGGTAAGAGCACTATGATGAAAAGTGTGATATGTTTTCAGGTATCTCCTATACTAATAGAGCCACATGCTCACCGGTTTGCCACATGATGTAGGCCTATGGACTGAACAAGAAACCACCAAAAATTTTAACCAGTCATCGTTCTCACAACACTGAGGACCAGTCATTCGAAATGACTTCTCCATGCATTTTCTGCATTGGTAAAAGCACTATGATGAAAAGTGTGATATGTTTTCAGGTATCTCCTATACTAATAGAGCCACATGCTCACCGGTTTGCCACATGATGTAGGCCTATGGACTGAACAAGAAACCACCAAAAATTTTAACCAGTCATCGTTCTCACAACACTGAGGACCAGTCATTCAAAATGACTTCTCCATGCATTTTATGCATTGGTAAAAGCACTATGATGAAAAGTGTGATATGTTTTCAGGTATCTCCTATACTAATAGAGCCACATGCTCACCGGTTTGCCACATGATGTAGGCCTATGGACTGAACAAGAAACCACCAAAAATTTTAACCAGTCATCGTTCTCACAACACTGAGGACCAGTCATTCGAAATGACTTCTCCATGCGTTTTATGCATTGGTAAAAGCACTATGATGAAAAGTGTGATATGTTTTCAGGTATCTCCTATACTAATAGAGCCACATGCTCACCGGTTTGCCACATGATGTAGGCCTATGGACTGAACAAGAAACCACCAAAAATTTTAACCAGTCATCGTTCTCACAAAACTGAGGACCAGTCATTCGAAATGACTTCTCCATGCATGTTATGCATTGGTAAAAGCACTATGATGAAAAGTGTGATATGTTTTCAGGTATCTCCTATACTAATAGAGCCACATGCTCACCGGTTTGCCACATGATGTAGGCCTATGGACTGAACAAGAAACCACCAAAAATTTTAACCAGTCATCGTTCTCACAACACTGAGGACCAGTCATTCGAAATGACTTCTCCATGCATGTTATGCATTGGTAAAAGCACTATGATGAAAAGTGTGATATGTTTTCAGGTATCTCCTATACTAATAGAGCCACATGCTCACCGGTTTGCCACATGATGTAGGCCTATGGACTGAACAAGAAACCACCAAAAATTTTAACCAGTCATCGTTCTCACAACACTGAGGACCAGTCATTCGAAATGACTTCTCCATGCATTTTATGCATTGGTAAAAGCACTATGATGAAAAGTGTGATATGTTTTCAGGTATCTCCTATACTAATAGAGCCACATGCTCACCGGTTTGCCACATGATGTAGGCCTATGGACTGAACAAGAAACCACCAAAAATTTTAACCAGTCATCGTTCTCACAACACTGAGGACCAGTCATTCGAAATGACTTCTCCATGCATTTTATGCATTGGTAAAAGCACTATGATGAAAAGTGTGATATGTTTTCAGGTATCTCCTATACTAATAGAGCCACATGCTCACCGGTTTGCCACATGATGTAGGCCTATGGACTGAACAAGAAACCACCAAAAATTTTAACCAGTCATCGTTCTCACAACACTGAGGACCAGTCATTCGAAATGACTTATCCATGCATTTTATGCATTGGTAAAAGCACTATGATGAAAAGTGTGATATGTTTTCAGGTATCTCCTATACTAATAGAGCCACATGCTCACCGGTTTGCCACATGATATAGGCCTATGGACTGAACAAGAAACCACCAAAAATTTTAACCAGTCATCGTTCTCACAACACTGAGGACCAGTCATTCGAAATGACTTCTCCATGCATTTTATGCATTGGTAAAAGCACTATGATGAAAAGTGTGATATGTTTTCAGGTATCTCCTATACTAATAGAGCCACATGCTCACCGGTTTGCCACATGATGTAGGCCTATGGACTGAACAAGAAACCACCAAAAATTTTAACCAGTCATCGTTCTCACAACACTGAGGACCAGTCATTCGAAATGACTTCTCCATGCATTTTATGCATTGGTAAAAGCACTATGATGAAAAGTGTGATATGTTTTCAGGTATCTCCTATACTAATAGAGCCACATGCTCACCGGTTTGCCACATGATGTAGGCCTATGGACTGAACAAGAAACCACCAAAAATTTTAACCAGTCATCGTTCTCACAACACTGAGGACCAGTCATTCGAAATGACTTCTCCATGCATTTTATGCATTGGTAAAAGCACTATGATGAAAAGTGTGATATGTTTTCAGGTATCTCCTATACTAATAGAGCCACATGCTCACCGGTTTGCCACATGATGTAGGCCTATGGACTGAACAAGAAACCACCAAAAATTTTAACCAGTCATCGTTCTCACAACACTGAGGACCAGTCATTCGAAATGACTTCTCCATGCATTTTATGCATTGGTAAAAGCACTATGATGAAAAGTGTGATATGTTTTCAGGTATCTCCTATACTAATAGAGCCACATGCTCACCGGTTTGCCACATGATGTAGGCCTATGGACTGAACAAGAAACCACCAAAAATTTTAACCAGTCATCGTTCTCACAACACTGAGGACCAGTCATTCGAAATGACTTCTCCATGCATTTTATGCATTGGTAAAAGCACTATGATGAAAAGTGTGATATGTTTTCAGGTATATCCTATACTAATAGAGCCACATGCTCACCGGTTTGCCACATGATGTAGGCCTATGGACTGAACAAGAAACCACCAAAAATTTTAACCAGTCATCGTTCTCACAACACTGAGGACCAGTCATTCGAAATGACTTCTCCATGCATTTTATGCATTGGTAAAAGCACTATGATGAAAAGTGTAATATGTTTTCAGGTATCTCCTATACTAATAGAGCCACATGCTCACCGGTTTGCCACATGATGTAGGCCTATGGACTGAACAAGAAACCACCAAAAATTTTAACCAGTCATCGTTCTCACAACACTGAGGACCAGTCATTCGAAATGACTTCTCCATGCATTTTATGCATTGGTAAAAGCACTATGATGAAAAGTGTGATATGTTTTCAGGTATCTCCTATACTAATAGAGCCACATGCTCACCGGTTTGCCACATGATGTAGGCCTATGGACTGAACAAGAAACCACCAAAAATTTTAACCAGTCATCGTTCTCACAACACTGAGGACCAGTCATTCGAAATGACTTCTCCATGCATTTTATGCATTGGTAAAAGCACTATGATGAAAAGTGTGATATGTTTTCAGGTATATCCTATACTAATAGAGCCACATGCTCACCGGTTTGCCACATGATGTAGGCCTATGGACTGAACAAGAAACCACCAAAAATTTTAACCAGTCATCGTTCTCACAACACTGAGGACCAGTCATTCGAAATGACTTCTCCATGCATTTTATGCATTGGTAAAAGCACTATGATGAAAAGTGTAATATGTTTTCAGGTATCTCCTATACTAATAGAGCCACATGCTCACCGGTTTGCCACATGATGTAGGCCTATGGACTGAACAAGAAACCACCAAAAATTTTAACCAGTCATCGTTCTCACAACACTGAGGACCAGTCATTCGAAATGACTTCTCCATGCATTTTATGCATTGGTAAAAGCACTGTGATGAAAAGTGTGATATGTTTTCAGGTATCTCCTATACTAATAGAGCCACATGCTCACCGGTTTGCCACATGATGTAGGCCTATGGACTGAACAAGAAACCACCAAAAATTTTAACCAGTCATCGTTCTCACAACACTGAGGACCAGTCATTCGAAATGACTTCTCCATGCATTTTATGCATTGGTAAAAGCACTATGATGAAAAGTGTGATATGTTTTCAGGTATCTCCTATACTAATAGAGCCACATGCTCACCGGTTTGCCACATGATGTAGGCCTATGGACTGAACAAGAAACCACCAAAAATTTTAACCAGTCATCGTTCTCACAACACTGAGGACCAGTCATTCGAAATGACTTCTCCATGCATTTTATGCATTGGTAAAAGCACTATGATGAAAAGTGTGATATGTTTTCAGGTATATCCTATACTAATAGAGCCACATGCTCACCGGTTTGCCACATGATGTAGGCCTATGGACTGAACAAGAAACCACCAAAAATTTTAACCAGTCATCGTTCTCACAACACTGAGGACCAGTCATTCGAAATGACTTCTCCATGCATTTTATGCATTGGTAAAAGCACTATGATGAAAAGTGTAATATGTTTTCAGGTATCTCCTATACTAATAGAGCCACATGCTCACCGGTTTGCCACATGATGTAGGCCTATGGACTGAACAAGAAACCACCAAAAATTTTAACCAGTCATCGTTCTCACAACACTGAGGACCAGTCATTCGAAATGACTTCTCCATGCATTTTATGCATTGGTAAAAGCACTGTGATGAAAAGTGTGATATGTTTTCAGGTATCTCCTATACTAATAGAGCCACATGCTCACCGGTTTGCCACATGATGTAGGCCTATGGACTGAACAAGAAACCACCAAAAATTTTAACCAGTCATCGTTCTCACAACACTGAGGACCAGTCATTCGAAATGACTTCTCCATGCATTTTATGCATTGGTAAAAGCACTATGATGAAAAGTGTGATATGTTTTCAGGTATCTCCTATACTAATAGAGCCACATGCTCACCGGTTTGCCACATGATGTAGGCCTATGGACTGAACAAGAAACCACCAAAAATTTTAACCAGTCATCGTTCTCACAACACTGAGGACCAGTCATTCGAAATGACTTCTCCATGCATTTTATGCATTGGTAAAAGCACTGTGATGAAAAGTAACATAGTAACATAGTAACATAGTAACATAGTAAGGCCGAAAAAAGACATTTGTCCATCCAGTTCAGCCTATATTCCATCATAATAAATAAATACCCAGATCTACGTCCTTCTACAGAACCTAATAATTGTATGATACAATATTGTTCTGCTCCAGGAAGACATCCAGGCCTCTCTTGAACCCCTCGACTGAGTTCGCCATCACCACCTCCTCAGGCAAGCAATTCCAGATTCTCACTGCCCTAACAGTAAAGAATCCTCTTCTATGTTGGTGGAAAAACCTTCTCTCCTCCAGACGCAAAGAATGCCCCCTTGTGCCCGTCACCTTCCTTGGTATAAACAGATCCTCAGCGAGATATTTGTATTGTCCCCTTATATACTTATACATGGTTATTAGATCGCCCCTCAGTCGTCTTTTTTCTAGACTAAATAATCCTAATTTCGCTAATCTATCTGGGTATTGTAGTTCTCCCATCCCCTTTATTAATTTTGTTGCCCTCCTTTGTACTCTCTCTGTGTGATATGTTTTCAGGTATCTCCTATACTAATAGAGCCACATGCTCACCGGTTTGCCACATGATGTAGGCCTATGGACTGAACAAGAAACCACCCAAAATTTTAACCAGTCATCGTTCTCACAACACTGAGGACCAGTCATTCGAAATGACTTCTCCATGCATTTTATGCATTGGTAAAAGCACTATGATGAAAAGTGTGATATGTTTTCAGGTATCTCCTATACTAATAGAGCCACATGCTCACCGGTTTGCCACATGATGTAGGCCTATGGACTGAACAAGAAACCACCAAAAATTTTAACCAGTCATCGTTCTCACAACACTGAGGACCAGTCATTCGAAATGACTTCTCCATGCATTTTATGCATTGGTAAAAGCACTATGATGAAAAGTGTGATATGTTTTCAGGTATCTCCTATACTAATAGAGCCACATGCTCACCGGTTTGCCACATGATGTAGGCCTATGGACTGAACAAGAAACCACCAAAAATTTAAACCAGTCATCGTTCTCACAACACTGAGGACCAGTCATTCGAAATGACTTCTCCATGCATTTTATGCATTGGTAAAAGCACTATGATGAAAAGTGTGATATGTTTTCAGGTATCTCCTATACTAATAGAGCCACATGCTCACCGGTTTGCCACATGATGTAGGCCTATGGACTGAACAAGAAACCACCAAAAATTTTAACCAGTCATCGTTCTCACAACACTGAGGACCAGTCATTCGAAATGACTTCTCCATGCATTTTATGCATTGGTAAAAGCACTATGATGAAAAGTGTGATATGTTTTCAGGTATCTCCTATACTAATAGAGCCACATGCTCACCGGTTTGCCACATGATGTAGGCCTATGGACTGAACAAGAAACCACCAAAAATTTTAACCAGTCATCGTTCTCACAACACTGAGGACCAGTCATTCGAAATGACTTCTCCATGCATTTTATGCATTGGTAAAAGCACTATGATGAAAAGTGTGATATGTTTTCAGGTATCTCCTATACTAATAGAGCCACATGCTCACCGGTTTGCCACATGATGTAGGCCTATGGACTGAACAAGAAACCACCAAAAATTTTAACCAGTCATCGTTCTCACAACACTGAGGACCAGTCATTCGAAATGACTTCTCCATGCATTTTATGCATTGGTAAAAGCACTATGATGAAAAGTGTGATATGTTTTCAGGTATCTCCTATACTAATAGAGCCACATGCTCACCGGTTTGCCACATGATGTAGGCCTATGGACTGAACAAGAAACCACCAAAAATTTTAACCAGTCATCGTTCTCACAACACTGAGGAAAAGTCATTCGAAATGACTTCTCCATGCATTTTATGCATTGGTAAAAGCACTATGATGAAAAGTGTGATATGTTTTCAGGTATCTCCTATACTAATAGAGCCACATGCTCACCGGTTTGCCACATGATGTAGGCCTATGGACTGAACAAGAAACCACCAAAAATTTTAACCAGTCATCGTTCTCACAACACTGAGGACCAGTCATTCGAAATGACTTCTCCATGCATTTTATGCATTGGTAAAAGCACTATGATGAAAAGTGTGATATGTTTTCAGGTATATCCTATACTAATAGAGCCACATGCTCACCGGTTTGCCACATGATGTAGGCCTATGGACTGAACAAGAAACCACCAAAAATTTTAACCAGTCATCGTTCTCACAACACTGAGGACCAGTCATTCGAAATGACTTCTCCATGCATTTTATGCATTGGTAAAAGCACTATGATGAAAAGTGTAATATGTTTTCAGGTATCTCCTATACTAATAGAGCCACATGCTCACCGGTTTGCCACATGATGTAGGCCTATGGACTGAACAAGAAACCACCAAAAATTTTAACCAGTCATCGTTCTCACAACACTGAGGACCAGTCATTCGAAATGACTTCTCCATGCATTTTATGCATTGGTAAAAGCACTGTGATGAAAAGTGTGATATGTTTTCAGGTATCTCCTATACTAATAGAGCCACATGCTCACCGGTTTGCCACATGATGTAGGCCTATGGACTGAACAAGAAACCACCAAAAATTTTAACCAGTCATCGTTCTCACAACACTGAGGACCAGTCATTCGAAATGACTTCTCCATGCATTTTATGCATTGGTAAAAGCACTATGATGAAAAGTGTGATATGTTTTCAGGTATCTCCTATACTAATAGAGCCACATGCTCACCGGTTTGCCACATGATGTAGGCCTATGGACTGAACAAGAAACCACCAAAAATTTTAACCAGTCATCGTTCTCACAACACTGAGGACCAGTCATTCGAAATGACTTCTCCATGCATTTTATGCATTGGTAAAAGCACTGTGATGAAAAGTAACATAGTAACATAGTAACATAGTAACATAGTTAGTAAGGCCGAAAAAAGACATTTGTCCATCCAGTTCAGCCTATATTCCATCATAATAAATAAATACCCAGATCTACGTCCTTCTACAGAACCTAATAATTGTATGATACAATATTGTTCTGCTCCAGGAAGACATCCAGGCCTCTCTTGAACCCCTCGACTGAGTTCGCCATCACCACCTCCTCAGGCAAGCAATTCCAGATTCTCACTGCCCTAACAGTAAAGAATCCTCTTCTATGTTGGTGGAAAAACCTTCTCTCCTCCAGACGCAAAGAATGCCCCCTTGTGCCCGTCACCTTCCTTGGTATAAACAGATCCTCAGTGAGATATTTGTATTGTCCCCTTATATACTTATACATGGTTATTAGATCGCCCCTCAGTCGTCTTTTTTCTAGACTAAATAATCCTAATTTCGCTAATCTATCTGGGTATTGTAGTTCTCCCATCCCCTTTATTAATTTTGTTGCCCTCCTTTGTACTCTCTCTGTGTGATATGTTTTCAGGTATCTCCTATACTAATAGAGCCACATGCTCACCGGTTTGCCACATGATGTAGGCCTATGGACTGAACAAGAAACCACCCAAAATTTTAACCAGTCATCGTTCTCACAACACTGAGGACCAGTCATTCGAAATGACTTCTCCATGCATTTTATGCATTGGTAAGAGCACTATGATGAAAAGTGTGATATGTTTTCAGGTATCTCCTATACTAATAGAGCCACATGCTCACCGGTTTGCCACATGATGTAGGCCTATGGACTGAACAAGAAACCACCAAAAATTTTAACCAGTCATCGTTCTCACAACACTGAGGACCAGTCATTCGAAATGACTTCTCCATGCATTTTATGCATTGGTAAAAGCACTATGATGAAAAGTGTGATATGTTTTCAGGTATCTCCTATACTAATAGAGCCACATGCTCACCGGTTTGCCACATGATGTAGGCCTATGGACTGAACAAGAAACCACCAAAAATTTTAACCAGTCATCGTTCTCACAACACTGAGGACCAGTCATTCAAAATGACTTCTCCATGCATTTTATGCATTGGTAAAAGCACTATGATGAAAAGTGTGATATGTTTTCAGGTATCTCCTATACTAATAGAGCCACATGCTCACCGGTTTGCCACATGATGTAGGCCTATGGACTGAACAAGAAACCACCAAAAATTTTAACCAGTCATCGTTCTCACAACACTGAGGACCAGTCATTCGAAATGACTTCTCCATGCGTTTTATGCATTGGTAAAAGCACTATGATGAAAAGTGTGATATGTTTTCAGGTATCTCCTATACTAATAGAGCCACATGCTCACCGGTTTGCCACAAGATGTAGGCCTATGGACTGAACAAGAAACCACCAAAAATTTTAACCAGTCATCGTTCTCACAAAACTGAGGACCAGTCATTCGAAATGACTTCTCCATGCATGTTATGCATTGGTAAAAGCACTATGATGAAAAGTGTGATATGTTTTCAGGTATCTCCTATACTAATAGAGCCACATGCTCACCGGTTTGCCACATGATGTAGGCCTATGGACTGAACAAGAAACCACCAAAAATTTTAACCAGTCATCGTTCTCACAACACTGAGGACCAGTCATTCGAAATGACTTCTCCATGCATGTTATGCATTGGTAAAAGCACTATGATGAAAAGTGTGATATGTTTTCAGGTATCTCCTATACTAATAGAGCCACATGCTCACCGGTTTGCCACATGATGTAGGCCTATGGACTGAACAAGAAACCACCAAAAATTTTAACCAGTCATCGTTCTCACAACACTGAGGACCAGTCATTCGAAATGACTTCTCCATGCATTTTATGCATTGGTAAAAGCACTATGATGAAAAGTGTGATATGTTTTCAGGTATCTCCTATACTAATAGAGCCACATGCTCACCGGTTTGCCACATGATGTAGGCCTATGGACTGAACAAGAAACCACCAAAAATTTTAACCAGTCATCGTTCTCACAACACTGAGGACCAGTCATTCGAAATGACTTCTCCATGCATTTTATGCATTGGTAAAAGCACTATGATGAAAAGTGTGATATGTTTTCAGGTATCTCCTATACTAATAGAGCCACATGCTCACCGGTTTGCCACATGATGTAGGCCTATGGACTGAACAAGAAACCACCAAAAATTTTAACCAGTCATCGTTCTCACAACACTGAGGACCAGTCATTCGAAATGACTTCTCCATGCATTTTATGCATTGGTAAAAGCACTATGATGAAAAGTGTGATATGTTTTCAGGTATCTCCTATACTAATAGAGCCACATGCTCACCGGTTTGCCACATGATGTAGGCCTATGGACTGAACAAGAAACCACCAAAAATTTTAACCAGTCATCGTTCTCACAACACTGAGGACCAGTCATTCGAAATGACTTCTCCATGCATTTTATGCATTGGTAAAAGCACTATGATGAAAAGTGTGATATGTTTTCAGGTATCTCCTATACTAATAGAGCCACATGCTCACCGGTTTGCCACATGATGTAGGCCTATGGACTGAACAAGAAACCACCAAAAATTTTAACCAGTCATCGTTCTCACAACACTGAGGACCAGTCATTCGAAATGACTTCTCCATGCATTTTATGCATTGGTAAAAGCACTATGATGAAAAGTGTGATATGTTTTCAGGTATATCCTATACTAATAGAGCCACATGCTAACCGGTTTGCCACATGATGTAGGCCTATGGACTGAACAAGAAACCACCAAAAATTTTAACCAGTCATCGTTCTCACAACACTGAGGACCAGTCATTCGAAATGACTTCTCCATGCATTTTATGCATTGGTAAAAGCACTATGATGAAAAGTGTAATATGTTTTCAGGTATCTCCTATACTAATAGAGCCACATGCTCACCGGTTTGCCACATGATGTAGGCCTATGGACTGAACAAGAAACCACCAAAAATTTTAACCAGTCATCGTTCTCACAACACTGAGGACCAGTCATTCGAAATGACTTCTCCATGCATTTTATGCATTGGTAAAAGCACTGTGATGAAAAGTGTGATATGTTTTCAGGTATCTCCTATACTAATAGAGCCACATGCTCACCGGTTTGCCACATGATGTAGGCCTATGGACTGAACAAGAAACCACCAAAAATTTTAACCAGTCATCGTTCTCACAACACTGAGGACCAGTCATTCGAAATGACTTCTCCATGCATTTTATGCATTGGTAAAAGCACTATGATGAAAAGTGTGATATGTTTTCAGGTATCTCCTATACTAATAGAGCCACATGCTCACCGGTTTGCCACATGATGTAGGCCTATGGACTGAACAAGAAACCACCAAAAATTTTAACCAGTCATCGTTCTCACAACACTGAGGACCAGTCATTCGAAATGACTTCTCCATGCATTTTATGCATTGGTAAAAGCACTATGATGAAAAGTGTGATATGTTTTCAGGTATATCCTATACTAATAGAGCCACATGCTCACCGGTTTGCCACATGATGTAGGCCTATGGACTGAACAAGAAACCACCAAAAATTTTAACCAGTCATCGTTCTCACAACACTGAGGACCAGTCATTCGAAATGACTTCTCCATGCATTTTATGCATTGGTAAAAGCACTATGATGAAAAGTGTAATATGTTTTCAGGTATCTCCTATACTAATAGAGCCACATGCTCACCGGTTTGCCACATGATGTAGGCCTATGGACTGAACAAGAAACCACCAAAAATTTTAACCAGTCATCGTTCTCACAACACTGAGGACCAGTCATTCGAAATGACTTCTCCATGCATTTTATGCATTGGTAAAAGCACTGTGATGAAAAGTGTGATATGTTTTCAGGTATCTCCTATACTAATAGAGCCACATGCTCACCGGTTTGCCACATGATGTAGGCCTATGGACTGAACAAGAAACCACCAAAAATTTTAACCAGTCATCGTTCTCACAACACTGAGGACCAGTCATTCGTAATGACTTCTCCATGCATTTTATGCATTGGTAAAAGCACTATGATGAAAAGTGTGATATGTTTTCAGGTATCTCCTATACTAATAGAGCCACATGCTCACCGGTTTGCCACATGATGTAGGCCTATGGACTGAACAAGAAACCACCAAAAATTTTAACCAGTCATCGTTCTCACAACACTGAGGACCAGTCATTCGAAATGACTTCTCCATGCATTTTATGCATTGGTAAAAGCACTGTGATGAAAAGTAACATAGTAACATAGTAACATAGTAACATAGTAAGGCCGAAAAAAGACATTTGTCCATCCAGTTCAGCCTATATTCCATCATAATAAATAAATACCCAGATCTACGTCCTTCTACAGAACCTAATAATTGTATGATACAATATTGTTCTGCTCCAGGAAGACATCCAGGCCTCTCTTGAACCCCTCGACTGAGTTCGCCATCACCACCTCCTCAGGCAAGCAATTCCAGATTCTCACTGCCCTAACAGTAAAGAATCCTCTTCTATGTTGGTGGAAAAACCTTCTCTCCTCCAGACGCAAAGAATGCCCCCTTGTGCCCGTCACCTTCCTTGGTATAAACAGATCCTCAGCGAGATATTTGTATTGTCCCCTTATATACTTATACATGGTTATTAGATCGCCCCTCAGTCGTCTTTTTTCTAGACTAAATAATCCTAATTTCGCTAATCTATCTGGGTATTGTAGTTCTCCCATCCCCTTTATTAATTTTGTTGCCCTCCTTTGTACTCTCTCTGTGTGATATGTTTTCAGGTATCTCCTATACTAACAGAGCCACATGCTCACCGGTTTGCCACATGATGTAGGCCTATGGACTGAACAAGAAACCACCCAAAATTTTAACCAGTCATCGTTCTCACAACACTGAGGACCAGTCATTCGAAATGACTTCTCCATGCATTTTATGCATTGGTAAAAGCACTATGATGAAAAGTGTGATATGTTTTCAGGTATCTCCTATACTAATAGAGCCACATGCTCACCGGTTTGCCACATGATGTAGGCCTATGGACTGAACAAGAAACCACCAAAAATTTTAACCAGTCATCGTTCTCACAACACTGAGGACCAGTCATTCGAAATGACTTCTCCATGCATT